>NW_007199947.1:0-763 GCF_000164805.1 Carlito syrichta | reverse complement strand
TTTAAATTATAAAACAAACTCCTGACAGGGGTGCCGAAAGCCACTATGACTAGTGTTTTCTGGCAGAGAAAGATTCAAGGGAGGAAAAAGGAAGGAGCATGTCACAGGAGCAGGAGGTCGAGCCAGGTTCCCGTCACTGAGCACCTCTTCACCTGCTGGAAGTTTCTTTCTGCACATGCCGCTCTTATGCTGTCAAAACTTAAGCCTTTTGTTAAATTATTTAGAGTTTTGGGGGCTGCCATTCAGGAGAGGATTAAAGCCGGGTATGCCTTTCTTGGTCCTCTTGGTCTGCTGCTAACTATTTTCAATAACAGAATATCATTAGGAAACACCATCTCAATGGGAAAAAAATTATCTGATGCAGATTCACCCTGCTGAGGGCAGCTCATTCCAGATCACAGCATGAGCGACACTTTTGCTGTGCTCCCCAAGAAAGGAAATCTTCAGCTAAATGCAATCAAGACTTATGTATGTCTTCTTCCTCAACTGTTTCCTTATTTTTCTTATGCTAATTTGAAGGTAAGATGGACTTCCTAGTAAGCTGGTGGCTTAATTAGCTGGTGCTAGAATTATTAGAAAAGTCACTAGAAAATTGGAAGTAGGTTGTAGTGACCTCAGCAAAGCACTTATGTGTCTATCTTGTCTTAGCTTAGAACTTGTCTTGTGAACCTATTACTTTCAGCAAAAAGAAGTGACTCTAACTTAACATTCTTGACAGTCCCCCAAAATAGCAGAAATCGTGCCTTTGCCAGTGAAACCAGGA
>NW_007199946.1:0-3235 GCF_000164805.1 Carlito syrichta | reverse complement strand
CTCAAAATCAGTCTTTTAAGTAAAGAGCTAGTGGGGAAAATCACTATTTCCTTCTTAAATATTTCCTCTATAATAGGTTGAAGAGGCTCTATTAGCTCTGGTTAACTCCCAGAGTATGAGGTGTATACATTTTCACTTTCAGTATTCTACCACGTGGTGATGCTCTTGCTCACTTTGCTTGTTTAGTCTTTTACAAAGCTGAACTTTCAAACTCTTCAATCTGTGGGAAAGAGAGATATATATACACATACATACATATATACACACATATATATACACATATGTAAAGCACAAACAATAATTTTACATATTATTCTGAGAGAACAAATTTTTTACTTACCCTTTACACTATAGATATAATCTTTGATAGTTTAATTACAGGGTTTTATAGAAGATAATTGTATTCACAGTTCAATGAATGCTGTTAACAGCTTAAGCCAAGTGAGCATCTGATTGGAACCAAGAGAATACTGCTTTCCACATTCCTAATGATTTCCATTTCAATTGTATAGTTTTTGTTTCACAGTTCTTATTATTACTATCAACATTTTCATTTTCACCCTGTTATAATAAAGCACAAGAAAATGTTCAGTTATTTTGCACATACTGGCATACTTTGGACTGGAAAGCAGCCTTATTAGATACGAGATGCGAGCTGTGCTTATCATTAAAATATTCAGATACTAAATTAGAAGATCTGAAAATTTTGACAACTAGGATATCAACAATATTTAATAATCTCATGCAAAATTATAATGTAAGGTTTTCTAGGTAAATTACCATAAAATACAATACTATTTTAATAAAAATATTGGACTTGAAATAAATAATTGTAGAAGTGAAAAATAAAACTTCCACTGAAAGCTGAGTTTTTATCTCCTAAATGTGACCTTGTTACACCGTAAATTTCTTTTTTTTTGTGAGTTGTGTAACCTTTTATTAGCAACTAAAATAGAAGGTATCTGTTGTACAACACGGGTAGTCATTGACTATAACTGGAGATTTATTATATTCTAGTACAGATCATTTATAAACGCAATTTCTTTATTAAAAAGCTTCCACCTTTTATGTTTGTTGTGTACAATTTGCAAAACTATTCCGAAAGCGGAATATGTGTACACAAGTCTACAAAGAGTGAAAATTTAGGATATGAAAAATGCTTTAAAATTTACTTTCAAAACGCGACCTGCCACAACTGGGCTTTACACTGTCATCTTTTTTTTAAATCAAATCTGAAACCTCAAACTAATAGAACTTTCTTCTCTTTTTTTCTAGTAGGTGTAGTCCTTCCTTAATTTCAACTCATTAAAAAATGCTTTATAATCTGGGTAGTGGAAGGAAGCCTGGTTCAAATTTCTTAAAATCTTCAGTCTCATAAAACCCCAGCCTCTCCCCCCTCTAAGATTCTGTGTTTTATTTTATTTATTTATTTATTTTGAATTGGAGTCTCACTCTGTCGCCCAGACTGGAGTGTAGTGGCTGTTCCTGGCCACCGCAGCCTCGACCTGCTGGGCTCCGGCGATCCTTCCACCTCAGCCTTCCGAGTAGCCAGAATTACAGGCACGTGCTACCACACCCGGCTGATTTTTTGATTTATTGTAGAGATGAGGTCTCGCCAAGTTGGCCAGGCAGGTCTCGAACCCTAAGGCTCAGGCAATCCACTCACCTCAGCCTCCCAAAGTGCTGGGATTACAGGCTGAGCCACCGAGCCCGGGTGATTCTGTGGTTTAATTACCCTCTGGAGCCACTAATAGCTTTAACAATATATGGCTTCAAGACTAAATTCTTCTGTTAGTGGGAGGTCTTTTTTTGAAAAGCTCCTGAAGGCCACACCTACTCTTCACAGGAAAAAGTCTTTAATTAGCTACTTATCTGATCACCCTTCTCTGGGTCTGTGTTTTCAAGTCTTTTGGAGAGTCAGAGAGAATTACTTTTACTTGGATGTCTTCATGACAACACCTGCCTATTTCATCTTTTTTTAGAGGGGGAAGGAAACTGATGAAGAAATATATACAAGATCTCTACTCAATTCACTGATTTACTTATTCATTCATCCATGAGAAAGTTATAAAATATAATAATAAAGAGCAATTATTAGCATTTGTATGAAACACTATTAAACATTATCTCATTTAATATTGGTGTCAACTCTAAGAAGTGAATATGATTATCCTTCTTTTACAGAGAGTAAAACCCCTGTGGTTTAGAGGCAAAAGCAGAATTGGATTTGAACTCAGGCTGTGTGATTCCAAAGCCTATTTTTAAAATCCACGTATTGTGTTAACACTGATCAGAAGAGTAAAATCATATATCTTTTAAAAATAGAATGCAAATTTTATATGAAAAATATAAAGATATAAATGTTTTATATCTGAATGAAATATGTGGGGGTAAAACAAAATATTTTATATGAATGTATTGCTTGTTTGGGAATATTTTTAATACCATTTTTTGTTACAAAAAGTGATTGAAGTAGAGCTTGACAAATATGGCTTGTTTAGTAAAATAGTGAGAGACATGATGCAAGAATGATAAAGAGGTAACTTGTAACCACAAGATATATATAGATATACAACCTGTCTTTCAACAGCTTATTCAGTCAGCATTTGAGTCCTTATCAAGTACCAGACACTATTCTAGGCACTGGCAACATAGTGCTGAATAACATATGATCCTTGCTCCTACTTTTTGCATTGTAGTGGAGGGATACAGAAGAAACCAACAAATATATTCTCTTCTTCTGGTTAGTGGTAATTATTATGGTGAAAAATAAAGCCAGAGCTTGGGTTACAATGGGAACTCTAGAGAATGCTATTGTTTTATAGCTGAATGACATAAATAAAGGGAGGAGTGCATAAAGTCTTGATAGTGAGCAAGTGTGTGAACTATGAGAGAAAGACAGATCTTGACATGTTCAAGCCACAACAAGAATTCCAGGTGTCTGGAACAGAGTGATGGCAAAAAGTGATAGGAGATGGATTCAAAGAGGTAGAACAGTGGTCCAGTCATATGGAGCCTTGAAAGCCATGGTGAGTTGAAAATTTCTCTAAGTAGTGTGGGAATTCCTTGAGCAAGGGAGTGATATTATCTTAATTCATTTCTTACAAAACTTCTTAAGCAACGCCCTTGGGTCCCTTCCCACTGTGGGAGCATTTCTGTCCTCTCAATAAATCCTGCTTTCAAAAAAAATCACTATATTTAGTGTAAGAAGGGATGGAGTAGAAGCACTGGACGA
>NW_007199945.1:0-2744 GCF_000164805.1 Carlito syrichta | reverse complement strand
AAAAACGTATGTTAACATAAAATTGTTTATGAATCTTGATAGATCATTCCCGTAGAAACTAAAGTAGAATACATTTAAAAATCAAAATTTAACATTAAATCAGAAATTTGTTTAATTTGGAAATTATAATAGTTATAGAATAGAGATTGCCATGGTTTTTAAAACTATAGTTTTGTAAATTTTTCTACTTTAAAACCAGAAATAAGTGAAAGCAAGGAAGTGATCACTCATTTCTGTAATTTATAATATTACCTTTTTAAAGCAGGATATCATGCTTATTATGGTCCAGGGACCATACTTAAATATTTTAAAATAGCAACTGATTTCAATTTTCATAAAACCTAAAATAGCAATCACAAAGGTAAGAAGAGCTAGCACCTCATCTAAGCCACTTTGGCTTTCCAGGTAATATCTGCAGTCCTGCTTCCAAACTTTCCCATGAATGGCAGTCCTGTACTGTGACCCAAAGTCTCATCACCATCCTCACCTGAAAAGCACCGTGAGAAACACTGGTTAAAAAAACAATTTCTTCACTAAGTCTCTCTGAAACACATTGTTTATTTGCTTCAGTAAGCCTCTAAAGATGTTTTGTGGCTTTACAAGTTCCAAGTTTGAAGTTGAAATTCTTAGGAGGTACATTATGTGCAAGTTTGACATTTAAAATGTATGGGGCTACCATGCTTTTGTTAAAACACTTTATATTACATAAAGGGGGGAAAGGCAAGGCTCTCAAATTTCCACAGACACTGGAGCATTTCAGATTTTATAGTTCACATTATTCCTATGGAAGAACGCACTGATGGTGACGACACTGGAAAGTGAATTCCTTAGGTCGTGGGAGCATAATGCCAAACATGAGCGGCCTGCAGCCCTGGGTCATCTCATGAACAAACCTGCTATGTCAGGTAGGATTTCTGGCTTGCTTGGCCCTGAGAGACAAAGTATGCCTGAAAAGAGACTTTTGAAGGTCCTACAGAGCATTCAATTTTTCTGCTTGTTTTTTCACAAAATTCTTCTTGCAGCAGTCTAACACCACCCAACCATGTTCTGAAGGCAGAAACAATCGTAGTTCAGGAGGCCTGGCAATTTCTTTGTCCCATGACAGAGAAAATACATGCTTTTAGAATCTGGGGGAATGAAATGACACCAAAAGTTTTCTATTAGAACTTGCCACTGTCCCAATTCTGCAACCTGCTTTTAAACTTCAATACGAATTATAAACCAAAGAGTCACTAACTCCTTATCTGACACCATCTTTTTAAAAAGTTGGAGAAGCTAGATTTTTTTTAAATGACTAAAATATTTGTTGTTTTACAAATTATAATCTTTCAATGAAACCTTTTTACTACTTTTTCCATTCTCTTTAAATATGTTAAATTTGTGCCTTTTCATTTATGTTTAAAAGAATTCCAAAACAACTTGCTAAACATGAAAAAGACAAGAAAAAGGGAAACGGTCCACTGTATTTTTATCTACATAATGCCAAAAGAGATATGCCAATATTTCCACTGAAATTAAACATACTTAAAAAAAAAGTTAATCTTGGGTGCCATAGCAACTCAGCCTTCAAAGCTTGAATGAATAAATCTGACCAAGTTATTTTTCAGCAGTTTAATTCCGTTCACTATATCAGTGCAATTTCACCAATTAAACACAGGAGGAATAGCTGTTCCATGCTATCATCAATTATTAGGGAAAAGTTATTTTTTAAAATGCTAATTGAACCATATTAGTAAGTGTATCTTTGAACTCTGAAAGTTGAATAACTGAACAAATTAACAAGGCAAGCAACTTTCTGGCAGTTATATCTGACCTAAGTAAGAAAAGGGTTGTAAATGCTCCACTATTTATATGCAGATGACTTTTGCTAGCATGGTTAGCTCAACCTACTCATTGAAACAAATCTAGTAAATATAATTATAATTACTGTATGCAATTAAAATAAAATGCAGAATCCAAAATATATTTCCTCTCTACTGTATTACATAGTTGTACTGCCACCTTTCAATTTGATTAATAATGCTTACAAAGCTTCATGTTGAATGTCCATTAATTTGCATACATGTATTTCCATGTTAGAATTTCAAGAACCAGGAGCTATCCCAGAATTAGGAGGAAAATACACATGCTTCCTTTTTTACTCCCATAATTGAGTAAATTGCTGATAAGATGAATCCAATTCTGCACATAATCTTATAAAATGTGTCTTCCATGGTCAGTGAAAATTTCTAATAAATCTGATAAAACTATAGATTTACTAATAAGGGGTGGTCAGTGACTAGGACCTGGGTCTGGATACTTTTATAGTTAAGTGCAAAACCATAAAACTTAAAATGCCCAAAGATACAGTTTATTCATACTTAGATGACCTAAATTTACACAGTCCTTATAAAAGGCTAATATTTTACTTAGACGAACCAAAGCATTTTAAAAATACTTTTTATCTACTTATTTGGGGCTGAACTATGTGAATCCAATCAGGTCCCTCAAATAGGAATCAAGCTAAGACACCTAGGACTGTCTCTGCCACAGAGGTCACAGGAATTTACATATTTGTCATAGACTAAAAGCAGTGATGTACAAAAACACTTATGGGCACACAGAAAACGTGTGCATAATAAACACACCCTGGCAGATAGCCAGAAAAACAATATGGATGCCAAAAGAGCAAGAAATGTCCATATGCTTCTCCTTTCCATAAAAGGATTATGTGCATGTGTACAGAGAACAAAAAACATGGACAG
>NW_007199944.1:0-787 GCF_000164805.1 Carlito syrichta | reverse complement strand
GAGTCATGGAGGCTCCGTTCCTGGCAAGTGAGTCCGAGAGGCTGGGGCTTCCTTCCCCCATCTGTTGCCCACTCACAGGATTGGAGCTCTGTGCAGGGCCGGGCAGGCCGGGACAGTGGGGTTCAGATTGTCTTCACGCTGCTTTTCTTGTAGAGCAGAGGTTACATGCTGGTGGCGATCACCCGTTAGGACCTGGACACCTGGCCTCACTCAGCACCCACCCCTGAAGCATGGATGTCACTCCAAGAGAAGTGGGTCTCTGTCCTTCCCGTTGGCTCCCGCGCATGGGTTTGGAGAAGGTTTTCCTCGCAGTAGAGGCACTGTCTATGATCACAGCACTCTGAAATTCTCACTAACAGGTCTGGCTACTTTTCAAGGAGACTATGTGGCAAGAACAAATGCCAGGGTGCTCTCCGCAAAGTTGAGTGGTGAATGTTGGTGGTGAGAAGGAAAGGAAACTCATAGAACCCTAAGGGAAGCAAGCTAAATCGTTGGCTATGGACAGCTAGGAAGTGTATCCCCGCAATCAAAGCACACCTCATTGTGCACCAAAACGACTCCTGCTAAGGGTAGGCCAGGCATGGAATCTCCCACCTCTCATCCAGCACTTTGGCAGACTGAGGACGGAAGATTGCTGGAGCCCAGGAGTTGAAACATGACTGTGTAACATCAGGCAGCCTCATCTCTATCTCCAAAATGTCATCAATGAGCTGGGCATGGAGACATAGGCTTTTCGTTGCAGCCGCTTGGGAGGATTGCCTGAGCCCCGGAGGTCTACCCTGTGGTC
>NW_007199943.1:0-795 GCF_000164805.1 Carlito syrichta | reverse complement strand
ATTCGCAAATATGTTTTCCGCATCTGTGGGTTGCGTTTTCTATGAGTCAGGGCCTCACTCTGATGCCCAGACGGTACTAGAGTGGTACAATCACACTGACCACAGGGTAGACCTCCGGGGCTCAGGCAATCCTCCCAAGCGGCTGCAACGAAAAGCGTATGTCTCCAAGCCCAGCTCATTGATGACATTTTGGAGATAGAGATGAGGCTGCCTGATGTTACACAGTCATGTTTCAACTCCTGGGCTCCAGCAATCTTCCGTCCTCAGTCCGCCAAAGTGCTGGATGACAGGTGGGAGATTCCATGCCTGGCCTACCCTTAGCGGGAGTGGTTTTGGTCCACAATGAAGTGTGCTTTGATTGCGGGGATACGCTTCCTAGCTGTCCATAGCCAACGATTTAGCTTGCTTCCCTTAGGGTTCTATGAGTTTCCTTTACTTCTCACCACCAACATTCACCACTCAACTTTGCGGAGAGCACCCTGGCATTTGTTCTTGCCACAGAGTCTCCTTGAAAAGTAGCCAGACCTGTGAGTGAGAATTTCAGAGTGCTGTGATCATAGACAGTGCCTCTACTGCGAGGAAAACCTTCTCCAAACCCATGCGCGGGAGCCAACGGGAAGGACAGAGACCCACTTCTCTTGGAGTGACATCCATGCTTCAGGGGTGGGTGCTGAGTGAGGCCAGGTGTCCGGGTCCTAACGGGTGATCGCCACCAGCATGTCACCTCTGCTCTACAAGAAAAGCAGCGTGAAGACAATCTCAACCCCACTGTCCCGGCCTGCCCGGCCCTGCACG
>NW_007199942.1:0-779 GCF_000164805.1 Carlito syrichta | reverse complement strand
TTCATAATTAGCACAGAGTGTATTTTATTTGAAATTAGAATTGCAATTAATTCTTGGCTATATACCCACAGATTACCCACATTGTGGCTTACTGTGTTATAATAAATACTTCCATTCTTTTACATTAACTGACTTGTTGACACACAATACTCTATTTAGACCTAATCTGCTGCCTAACTGAACTAACCAGTTTTCTTAGGTGCCCCCCCAAAAGCTCTCTGTATACAAAGTATAATATTGTCTTACAAATACTTTTTGAGTTGGTGTCTCACTCCATAGCCCAGGCTAGAGTATAGTAGCATGCTCATAGCCACCCAGCGTTGATGTGCCAGGTTCTGGCAATCCTTCTGCCTCAGTCTTCCAAGTAGCCAAAGCTACAGGTGTGAACTACCACACCAGGCTCATTTTTTTATTTATTGTAGCGATGAGATCTTGCCAAGTTGTCCAGGCTGTTCTCACACCAGTGGGCTCAGACAATCCCCTCACCTCGGCCTCCCAAAGTGCTGGGATTACAGGCTTGAGCCACTGCACTTGGCCTAGAGAAGTTTGAACTGAAAAAGTTAGAAGGCTCACATAAGTCAGCAAAGTATTATTAGCAAATTTTATTATAAAAGTTACAGCAGACATAGGACCTTACTGATAAATTGACAAGACATTAAAGGACCTTGTGCAGTGGGTGCAGGTGGTTATCAAAGACAAGGAAAATGACCACTCCTTAAACTGTGAGGATACCAGTTCTTTCTGTTCACAAATGAGATAAGGATTTTATATCCAACACA
>NW_007199941.1:0-760 GCF_000164805.1 Carlito syrichta | reverse complement strand
CAAACCCTAATTTCAGCAGAAGAATCCAGATCACCAAAATAAAAGCCCAAATCCAGGACATAGAAGACAAACAGATAATAGAAAAAAATCAATGAAACAAAAAGCTGGTTCTTCGAAAGAATAAACAAGATCGATGATCCCCTAGCTAGATTGACCAAGAAAAAATGAGAAAAAACCAAATAAGCACAATCAGAAACACAAAAGATGAAGTCATATCTGACCCTGAAGAAATACAAAAGATCATTAGAGACTACTACGTACACTTGTATGGAAACAAACTTGAAAACCGTAAGGAAATGGAGGATTTTCTGACATCACACAACCTACCTAGGTTGGAACAAGAAGAAATTGAGAACCTAAATAGACCAATAACAATCAAGGAAATCAACTACATAATAAGAAAACTTCCTACAAAAAAAGCCCCAGTCCAGATGGCTTTCCAGCAGAATTCTACAAGACATTTAAGGAGGAGCTGATACCAAACCTACTGAAGGTATTCCAGGCGATTGAAAAAGATGGAACTCTCCCCAAATCATTTTACGAAGCCAACATCACCTTGATACCCAAGCCAGGTAAAGATCCAACAAAGAACGAGAACTACAGGCCAATATCTTTGATGAACATAGATGCTAAAATTCTCAACAAGATCCTAGCAAACCGGATTCAGCAATACATCTCAAAAATCATCCATCATGATCAAGTAGGCTTCATTCCTGGAATGCAAGGCTGGTTCAACATTCATAAAACCATAAATGTTATT
>NW_007199940.1:0-1218 GCF_000164805.1 Carlito syrichta | reverse complement strand
CCTTTTTGTTGCCAGCATCTGTTGCTGGTTGTTTTATTCATGATGGCCATTCTTACTGGGATTAGGTGGTATCTTAATGTGGTGTTGACTTGCATTTCTCTGATGATGAGTTAGGCTGAGCACTTTTTCGTGTGCCTGTTGGCTGCCCATATATCTTCTTCTTTTTTTTTTTTTGAGTTGGAGTCTCACTCTGTTGCCCAGTCTACAGTGCAGTGGCCGCTCCTGGTCACTGCAGCCTCGACCTGCTGGGCTCCAGTGATCGTTCTGCCTCAGCCTTCCAAGTAGCCGGAATTACAAGCATGTGCTACCATGCCTGGCTGATTTTTTTATTTATTGAAGAGATGAAGTCTTGCTGCCCAGGCGGGTCTCGAACACAAGGGCTCAGGCAATCCACTCACCTCATCCTCCCAAAGGCGCGGGATTACAGGCTGAGCCACCGAGCCCAGTTTGCCCATATATCTTCTTTTGAAAAGTGTCTATTCATGTCTTTTGTCATTATGAAAGGGGCTGTTTGTTTCCTTCACCCCATCTGAGTTCCTTGTAGATCCTAGATGTTAGGCCTTTGTCAGATATACGGTCGGCAAAATATTTTTTTCTCATTCTCTGGGCTGTCTCCTTGCTCTCTTGATGGCTTCTTTTGCTTTGCAGAAGCTCATCAGTTTGATGAGGTCCCCACTTATCTATCTTATTTTCTTGAGATATTTTGCCTTTAGGGTTCTGAATAGGAATTGGTTGCCAGTTCCAATTTCCATAAGTCTGTCTCCTGCGTTTTCTAAGATTCTTATAGTTTGAGGTTTTACGTTTAGGTCTTTGATACATTTAGAGTTAATTTTTGTGTGTGGTGATGTAGGGATCCTGTTTCAATCTTCTGCATGTGGTCAGACAGTTTTCCCAGTACCATTTACCCAGTGGTTGTTGTTGGAGGTTTTATCAAAGATGAGTTGGTAAAGGAATTGAGGCTTTGCTTCCAGAATCTCTATCCTGGTCCATTGGTCTATGTACCTTATCTTGTACCAATACCAGGCTGTTTTGATTACTGTAACCTTATAGTAAAATTTGAAGTCTGGAAGTGTGATACCTCCTGCTTTGTTTCTTTTGCTAAGAATTGTTTTGGCTATTCGTGGTCACTTATGTTTCCATATGAATTGATATATTGTCACTTCCAGTTCCGTGAAGAATTACATGGGTAACAATGGGTATTGCATTGAATCTGTAGAT
>NW_007199939.1:0-1045 GCF_000164805.1 Carlito syrichta | reverse complement strand
AATAGGAATTGGTTGCCAGTTCCAATTTCCATAAGTCTGTCTCTGCGTTTTCTAAGATTCTTATAGTTTGAGGTTTTACGTTTAGGTCTTTGATACATTTAGAGTTAATTTTTGTGTATGGTGATGTAGGGATCCTGTTTCAATCTTCTGCATGTGGTCAGACAGTTTTCCCAGTACCATTTACCCAGTGGTTGTTGTTGGAGGTTTTATCAAAGATGAGTTGGTAAAGGAATTGAGGCTTTGCTTCCAGAATCTCTATCCTGGTCCATTGGTCTATGTACCTTATCTTGTACCAATACCAGGCTGTTTTGATTACTGTAACCTTATAGTAAAATTTGAAGTCTGGAAGTGTGATACCTCCTGCTTTGTTTCTTTTGCTAAGAATTGTTTTGGCTATTCGTGGTCATTTATGTTTCCATATGAATTGATATATTGTCACTTCCAGGTCTGAGAAGAATTACATGGGTAACAATGGGTATTGCATTGAATCTGTAGATTACCCTTAGTAGGATGGACATTTTAACAATGTTGATTCTTCCTGTTCATGATATGAAATAGTTTTCCATATGCTTGTGTCTTCTTGGATTTCTTTGAGCAGTGTTTTGCAGTTCTCATTGTAAAGGTCTTTCACTTCTCTAGTTTGGAAGATGCTGAGGTATTTCATTCTTCTGTGGCTATTGTAAAAGGGATTGTGCTTTTTATTTGTGTCTCTACCTGCTTATTGTTGATGTATAGGAATGCACGTTTATTTTGTACCCTGAGACTTTTCCAAAGTACTTAAACAGTGCAAGCAGGTTTTTGACAGATTATCTTGGATTTTCAAGGTATAGGATTATATCATCAGCAAAGAGGGATATCTTGACTTCCTCTTTGCCTATATGGATACCCCTAATTTCCTTCTCTTGTCTAATTGCCCAAGCTAGGACTCAGGATATATTTTATAACTAATTCTTTCTGACACATATATTAGAATGTGGTGTCATTTCAAACTTGTTTGTGGGAGTAACATTAAATAATTTTCCTGACTCAGATTGAATGATGAGTA
>NW_007199938.1:0-754 GCF_000164805.1 Carlito syrichta | reverse complement strand
CCATATGTTTGTGTCTTCTTGGATTTCTTTGAGCAGTGTTTTGCATTTCTCATTGTAAAGGTCTTTCACTTCTCTAGTTTGGAAGATGCTGAGGTATTTCATTCTTCTGTGGCTATTGTAAAAGGGATTGTGCTTTTTATTTGTGTCTCTACCTGCTTATTGTTGATGTATAGGAATGCACGTTTATTTTGTACCCTGAGACTTTTCCAAAGTACTTAAACAGTGCAAGCAGGTTTTTGACAGATTATCTTGGATTTTCAAGGTATAGGATTATATCATCAGCAAAGAGGGATATCTTGACTTCCTCTTTGCCTATATGGATACCCCTAATTTCCTTCTCTTGTCTAATTGCCCAAGCTAGGACTCAGGATATATTTTATAACTAATTCTTTCTGACACATATATTAGAATGTGGTGTCATTTCAAACTTGTTTGTGGGAGTAACATTAAATGATTTTCCTGACTCAGATTGAATGATGAGTAATATTTGCTTTGAAAGAAATTTAATCTTCCTGTATTTTATTTTCTTCACTGTTTCTATTCTTTGGGCATGCATTTTTGCTTTGTTTAGAGCTGATTTTAAAATTAGCTATTAACAATTATATAGTTTATATATGAATGTCATATAAATTATAAAGCATATAGAAAATTCATAATGTAATTTGTGCTTCTAAATACAAAAGCATAAAAATGTATGAAATTTCCTCCTTTTATAATTTTCTACGACTTTCCTGGGTAACAATTTGTTAACTGA
>NW_007199937.1:0-854 GCF_000164805.1 Carlito syrichta | reverse complement strand
AGGATCACCGGATACCAGCAGGTTGAGGCTGCGGTGGCCGGGAGCGGCCACTGCACTCCAGTCTGGGCGACAGAGTGAGACTCCAACTCAAAAAAAAAAAAACCCTAAAATATTACAGCTGATTCAAAGGAGAATTCAAAGCACCATAAGTATTCAAGTCCTTTAAAAAAGCAAAAATAAATATTAAAATAGTTGCAAAATTGACATTTTCACTGGGAAAAGGAGTGGCATCAAGTGCCCTTCCATTTACTTGTCTATAATCCTGTGCCTTGCCATGTAACAGCTTACAGAACTGAAAAAATTCAAAGACAATGAAAGCTGTGAATAGTCTGGAAGAGTGTGTACAGACATCCAGTAATATATTGGTTTTCTTTGCCCATTTTCAAGTATTTCACAATGTTTTCTTGAGAGTAATATTTTAAAAAATTGAAACAAAATTCACATTCTATGCCAAAGCATACATTAGGAAAACAAAGTACAAAAGTAGGGAAGCTATGTGCCTCAGAACTCTTCTGTCTAAGGGTCACAGTGCCTACTCGGTGCCTAAGGGGCCCTTGCCACAATTAACAGACTGGACTAAAAAAATCTAAAGTACTTATGCTCAGACTAAAAGGATAAATTACTCAAGTAAAAGTACTGATCTGGAAAAAAAAGTGGTTTAAAGAAAGTATCATTTAATGAATCCTATGGTACACAAGACCAACAATAGGGCATTTTCATCACAAAGGGTGAATTTCTGGGAATTTAACTTTAAGCTTGACCACTCAAAATCTTTATTTCTTCTCAAAACTGGCATCCAGCATCATCTTCTTAGTAAAATCTGTTAATGTCAAGAGAGACATCACTCTTTCTTC
>NW_007199936.1:0-918 GCF_000164805.1 Carlito syrichta | reverse complement strand
CGGAAGACCAATCAGAATAGCAGCAGATTTATCTGCAGAAACCCTGCAGGCTAGGAGAGCTTGGAGCCCTATCTTCAAAGTCCTAAAGGAAAAACAATTTCAACCAAGAATAACCTACCCAGCCAAGCTAAGCTTCATCAGTGAGGGAGAATTAAAATCTTTCCCAGATATCCAATCCCTAAGAACTTATGCAGCCACAAAACCATCTCTACATGAAACACTTAAGAAAGTACTAAACACAGAAGAAAAGGAAAAAAGAACAACGTTCTTCACAAGAGTACAGGGAAAAGAATAAAATATGCACGAACCAACCCCAAAAGCAAAAGAAAGCCAAAAAAAAAAAAAAAAAGAAAAGAAAAGGAAAAAAGAAAAAACCAAGTGGAAGAACAATAACTCAATAAGAACTCCATGATAGGGACGAACTCTCACATTTCAATAATTAGTCTGAATGTGAATGGACTAAACGCACCACTGAAAAGACATAGAATGACAAAATGGATAAAATATCACCAGGCAACAATATACTGCCTTCAAGAGACCCATCTCACTAGAAAGGACATACACAGACTCAAAGTAAGAGGATGGGAAACAAATTTTCAGGCGAATGGAACACAAAAGAAAGGAGGAGTCGCGATCCTAATTTCAGACAAAATACCATTTAAGCTATCAAAAATTAAAAAAGATACAGAGGGCCACTACATAATGATAAAAGGTTCACTCCATCAACAAGAAATATCTATCCTAAACATATATGCTCCCAACATAGGAGCACCAACATTCATAAAGCAACTTCTAGGAAAACTAAAGAAAGACATTGACTCTAACACCATAATAACTGGGGACTTTAATACACCACTCACAACCTTAGACCGATCATCAGGACAAAAAATCAGCAAGGAGATCCGGAACCTCAATGAG
>NW_007199935.1:0-652 GCF_000164805.1 Carlito syrichta | reverse complement strand
AAAGAAAGACAAAAAAAAAAAAAAGGAAAAAAGAAAAAACCAAGTGGAAGAACAATAATTCAATAAGAACTCCCCGATAGGGACGAACTCTCACATTTCAATAACTAGTACGAATGTGAATGGATTAAACGCACCACTGAAAAGACATAGAATGACAAAATGGATAAAATATCACCAGGCAACACTATACTGCCTTCAAGAGACCCATCTCACTAGAAAGGACATACACAGATCCAAAGTAAGAGGATGGGAAACAAATTTTCAGGCGAATGGAACACAAAAGAAAGGAGGAGTCGCGATCCTAATTTCAGACAAAATACCATTTAAGCTATCAAAAATTAAAAAAGATACAGAGGGCCACTACATAATGATAAAAGGTTCACTCCATCAACAAGAAATATCTATCCTAAACATATATGCACCCAACATAGGCGCACCAACATTCATAAAGCAACTTCTAGGAAAACTAAAGAAAGACATTGACTCTAACACCATAATAACTGGGGACTTTAATACACCACTCACAACCTTAGACAGATCATCAGGACAAAAAATCAGCAAGGAGATCCGGAACCTCAATGAGACTCTGGACCAAATGGACTTAATTGAGACCTATAGAACACTCCATCCAAAGACCACAGAATACACATTC
>NW_007199934.1:0-831 GCF_000164805.1 Carlito syrichta | reverse complement strand
CATTTTTGCACTAATAGAAACATAATTTAAGAGTCAGAATTTCATTCTTCCAGAACATAAAATAAAGTTTAGTAAAATTCCATAAAGTTACTTGATTGTATAATTATTATAAGTACAGAAGTATAAAGATGTCTTTTGCCCATAAAGGAAGCTAATGCAATGTTTGTATGACTAAGAGTAGGTGAGTCTCATCATTTATAGGCTTAAGTTCAAAGGAAATTATAAGATGAATACCCTAATTATGAAGGTACAGTTTAGCCATTTAGAAAGGCAATGTGAAAGCTGGTATTTAACAAGAAATAAAGTGATACTGCTGCAGGATCTCATTTGCTGTCTTAAAATACTGTTTAAGCCAAGAGCCAGAAGAATTTGGAAAGCAATCTAAAGCTGGATATCTAGGATAGAAAATAATTACTATCAATTCTGAGTATTCACCAAAAAAGCATTTTGTGAAGTGGTATCACAAGATGATGGAATAGAAGGTAGCCTACTCATATTCCCCCAACAGCAAGAATGCCACATATTTCACAGTCAAAAGCATCTCTTCAGAAGCCTCAGGGTTCAGGTAGGGGTTTCTGCAGTTCTGGTGGAGCCTAGTTCTTTGGAGGGTCGATTTAAAAGGGCAGACCAATACCTACACAGCCAATCTGCCAAGCTTGCTCCTGGTTCAATGCTGGATATGGCCTTCCCAAGGGGCTTGGCTACAGCCCTGTTTGGTCTTGAGCCTGCAACCAAAATCATCCACCAAGGGCCCCCAGAGGAACTGCATACACTAGTGTTTTGATGGAAAGGTCTGTCTGTCAATAACATCAGTCTCAGCATCACTGCTGA
>NW_007199933.1:2569-3488 GCF_000164805.1 Carlito syrichta | reverse complement strand
CCTTGATTCTGTTGATATGATGTATCATATTTACTGATTTGTGTATATTGAACCATCCTTGCAGCTCTTGAATGAATCCTACCTGATCATGGTTAATGAGTTTTAAAATTTGATCTGAATTCAGATTGCTAGTGTTTTGTGGGTGATTTCTACATCTTATTCATCAGAAATATCAGCCTGTAGTTTTCTTTTTTTTGTTGTATTCTTGTCTGGTTTTGATTTTAGAATAATGCTGGTTTTGTAGCATGATTTTGGAAGTATTCCCCTCTTTTTAGTTTTTTGAAATAATTTGAGTAGAATTGGTATTAGTTCTTCAAATGTTTAGTAGAATTCAACAGTGATTTCATTAGGCTTTTCTTTGATGGGAGATTTTTATTATTGTCTTGATCTTGTAATTCATTATTAGTCTGTTCATGTTTTCTATTTCCTACTAGTTCAATCTTAGTAGGTTGTATGTGTTCAGGGCTTTATCCATTTCTTCTAAGTTTTCTTATTTGTTGACATAGACATACTTACTCCTAATAATGTCTAATGAGCCTTTGTATTTCTGTGGTATCAGTTGTAATGTCTTCTTTTTTATCTCTGATTTTATTTATTTGGTTTCTTTTTCTTTTTTTCTTAGTTTGGCTAAAGATTTATAAAATTTGTTTACCTTTTTGAAAACCTAACATTCTACTTTGTTGATCTTTTGTATCTTTTCTTAGTATCAAATTAACTTATTTCTGGTCTGAACATTATTTTCTTTTCTTCTACTAATTTGGGGTTTGGTTTGCTCTCTTTTTATTTTTTTATTTTATTTTTTGTTTTTTAAGATGCATAGTTAGGTTGTTGATTTGAATCTTTCTTTTTTTGGGGTGTAGATATTATTTGTTGTACACTTTCATCTTCATACTTGTTTTGCTATATTCTGTAGATCTGG
>NW_007199933.1:0-1186 GCF_000164805.1 Carlito syrichta | reverse complement strand
GATTAATTCTACTTTTGATGCTCTCGAATTGCATTTTTCAGTTCTTTCATTGTATTTTTCAACCCCAGGGTATGTTTGATTTTTAAAAAGTTATTTTGGTGTCTTTATTAAATTTATCTGATAAATTTCTGTATTGTGTCTATGTTTTATTTAAAAGTTGGTTGAACTTCCTTAAAGCACCTATTTTGAATTCTTTGTCTGAGAGGTCACACATCTTTATCACCTTAGGGTTGGTCTCTGACACCTTATTTCGTCTGTCAGTCTGGTGAAATCATGTTTCTGTGAATGTTATTAAAGCTTGTGGATGTGCAACAATGTCTGCACATTGAGAAGTTGGTATTTATTTTAGTCTTCACAGTCTGAATTTGTTTATGCTTGTCTTCTTCAGAGAGCCTTCCCGGGATTTGTAGCAGACTGACTGTTAATTTTTTTAGCCTGTAACTGTTGCAGCTATCTTAGCACTAGAGAATGATCTAATGCTATGAGTGTCTTGAGGGCTCCAAGGTTGTTGTGACATTCCAGCCCAAATGAATATGTTATGGTTAAGTGATTTTCTCTAGTAGTCTGTTTTACTTATTGTTTTTTGTTTTGAATGTATTTACTCTAGACCCATGGAGACACGACATGGAGGTCAGGGACCTGAGTCCAGAAGATTTTTCTTGTGGCCCCAATGTGTGTTATCTCCCAGAAGGTCTCTGAAGATGTGGAATGGATTTCCAACCGCAGCAAGAGGAGCTGGAGTTGAGACAGGGCTCTCTCAGGATCTGCTACACAAGGAATGCTGGTGGGCCTGTCTCATGGGCTCATCGTGTGTGCATCACCGAGCTGGTTCCTGCATCAGTGGGGTAGTTCTTTTCCACTGCAACAGGAAAGGCTAGAGCTGAGACTAAGTCCTCTTGGGATCTGCTGTGGATTGGAGCCTGGTGTGTCTGTCACATTGGCTCATACAACTACATGTCTTCCAGTAAGTCCCTACACAGACAGAACAGTTCCTCAACTGCAGCAGGGCATTCTGGAGCTGAGACTCTTCCTTTGAGATATGCTGTGGGGTGAGGCTGGATAGCCTAGTGTCATTGGCTCAGAGGGGTATTCATTTCCTAGTAGGTTTGAGCACAGTTGGGATAGCTCACTGATTACAGCATCAGGGACCAGAGCTGAGGTTGACTTCCTTTAGGAAACTACTGTG
>NW_007199932.1:0-845 GCF_000164805.1 Carlito syrichta | reverse complement strand
CAGTGGAATAAAAATAAACATGACACCAACAAAGTCCCCCCAAAACCCACAAAGACATGGACACTAAACAGCATGATGCTAAATAACTCCTGGGTCAATGATGACATCAAAATAGAGATCAAAAGATACCTGGAAACAAATGAAAATAAAGAAACATCTTACCAAAATCTCTGGGATGCCTTAAAAGCTGTAATAAGAGGGGAATTTATATCCCTACAAACACACATGAGGAAAATGGAAGGAACAGAAATTGACAACCTAACAAGCCACCTAAAGAAGCTGGAAAAGCAAGACCACAAAAACCCTAATTTCAGCAGAAGAATCCAGATCACCAAAATAAAAGCCCAAATCCAGGACATAGAAGACAAAAAGATAATACAAAAAATCAATGAAACAAAAAGCTGGTTCTTCGAAAGGGTAAACAAGATTGATGGTCCCCTAGCTAGACTGACCAAGAAAAAACGAGAAAAAAACCAAATAAGCATAATCAGAAACACAAAAGATGAAGTCACATCTGACCCTGAAGAAATACAAAAGATCATTAGAGACTACTACGTACACTTGTATGGAAACAAACTTGAAAACCAGAAGGAAATGGAAGACTTTCTGACATCACACAACCTACCTAGGTTGGAACAAGAAGAAATTGAGACCCTAAATAAACCAATAACAATCAAGGAAATCGACCACGTAATAAGAAAACTTCCTACAAAAAAAAGCCCTGGTCCAGATGGCTTTCCAGCAGAATTCTACAAGACATTTAAGGAGGAGCTGATACCAATCCTACTGAAGGTATTCCAGGCGATTGAAAAAGATGGAACTCTCCCCAAATCATTTTACGAAGG
>NW_007199931.1:0-746 GCF_000164805.1 Carlito syrichta | reverse complement strand
CGTCAAGTTATCTCTCTATGCAGATGATATGATGGTGTGCTTTGAAAACCCAAGAGAATCTGTCAAAGGTCTCCTTACATTGATAAAAGCCTTTGACAAAGTCTCAGGATACAAAATAAATGTACAAAAGACAATCGTATTTCTCTACACCAATAATAAACAAACAGAAACCCAAATAAAAAACACAGTTCCATTCACAATAGCCACAAAAAAATGAAATACCTTGGCATCTTCCTAACCAGAGACGTGAAAGATCTTCACAATGAAAATTACAAAACACTGCTCAAAGAAATCAAAGATGACATGAACAAGTGGAAAAATATCCCATGCTCATGGATCGGAAGAATCAACATTGTGAAGATGTCCATCTTACCTAAGGCAATCTACAAATTCAATGCAATACCCATTAAATTACCAGCAACATTCTTCTCAGACCTAGAAAAAACAACACAGGAATTCATATGGAAACACAAACGTCCAAGAATAGGCAGAACAATCCTCAGCAAAAAAAAACAAAGCAGGTGGTATCACAATACCAGACTTTACTATAAAGCTACAATCATCAAAACAGCTTGGTATTGGTACAGGAACAGGCATATAGATCAATGTAACAGAAATTGAGATTCCAGATGCAAAACCTCAATTTCTCAACCAACTCATCTTCGACAAAGCCCCCACCACCTACCAATGGGGAGAGGAGAACCTATTCAGTAAATGGTGCTGGGAAAATTGGCTGACCACATGCA
>NW_007199930.1:0-792 GCF_000164805.1 Carlito syrichta | reverse complement strand
AAGTTGCTTTATGAATGTTGGTGCGCCTATGTTGGGTGCATATATGTTTAGGATAGATATTTCTTGTTGATGGAGTGAACCTTTTATCATTATGTAGTGGCCCTCTGTATCTTTTTTAATTTTTGATAGCTTAAATGGTATTTTGTCTGAAATTAGGATCGCAACTCCTCCTTTCTTTTGTGTTCCATTCGCCTGAAAATTTGTTTCCTATCCTCTTACTTTGAGTCTGTGTATGTCCTTTCTAGTGAGATGGGTCTCTTGAAGGCAGTATATTGTTGCCTGGTGATATTTTATCCATTTTGTCATTCTATGTCTTTTCAGTGGTGCGTTTAGTCCATTCACATTCAGACTAATTATTGAAATGTGAGAGTTCATCCCTATCATGGAGTTCTTATTGAGTTATTGTTCTTCCACTTGGTTTTTTCTTTTTTCTTTTTTTTTTTTTTTTTGTCTTTCTTTTGGTTTTGGGGTTGGTTCGTGTATATTTTATTCTTTTCCCTGTACTCTTGTGAAGAACGTTGTTCTTTTTTCCTTTTCTTCTGTGTTTAGTACTTTCTTAAGTGTTTCATGTAGAGATGTTTTGTGGCTGCATAAGTTCTTAGGGATTGGATATCTGGGAAAGATTTTAATTCTCCCTCACTGATGAAGCTTAGCTTGGCTGGGTAGGTTATTCTTGGTTGAAATTGTTTATCCTTTAGACTTTGAAGATAGGGCTCCAAGCTCTCCTAGCCTGCTGGGTTTCTGCAGATCAATCTGCTGCTATTCTGATTGTCTTCCATGGTGGGTGATCTG
>NW_007199929.1:0-775 GCF_000164805.1 Carlito syrichta | reverse complement strand
GTAGTGGCCCTCTGTATCTTTTTAAATTTTTGTTAGCTTAAATGGTATTTTGTCTGAAATTAGGATCGCGACTCTTCTTTCTTTTGTGTTCCATTCGCCTGAAAATTTGTTTCCCATCCTCTTACTTTGAGTCTGTGTATGTCCTTTCTAGTGAGATGGGTCTCTTGAAGGCAGTATATTGTTGCCTGGTGATATTTTATCCATTTTGTCATTCTATGTCTTTTCAGTGGTGCATTTAGTCCATTCACATTCAGACTAATTATTGAAATGTGAAAGTTCGTCCCTATCATGGAGTTCTTATTGAGTTATTGTTCTTCCACTTGGTTTTCTCTTTTCTTTTTCTTTTTTTTTTTTTTGTCTTTCTTTTGCTTTTGGGGTTGGTTCGTGTATATTTTATTCTTTTCCCTGTACTCTTGTGAAGAACGTTGTTCTTTTTTCCTTTTCTTCTGTGTTTAGTACTTTCTTAAGTGTTTCATGTAGAGATGTTTTTGTGGCTGCATAAGTTCTTAGGGATTGGATATCTGGGAAATATTTTAATTCTCCCTCACTGATGAAGCTTAGCTTGGCTGGGTAGGTTATTCTTGTTTGAAATTGTTTATCCTTTAGGACTTTGAAGATAGGGCTCCAAGCTCTCCTAGCCTGCAGGGTTTCTGTAGATAAATCTGCTGCTATTCTGATTGGTCTTCCATGGTGGGTGATCTGGCCTTTTTCTCTTGCTGCCTTTAGGATTTTTTCTTTTGTGCCTACTTTATTTAGGCGAATTATTATGTGTCTA
>NW_007199928.1:0-1349 GCF_000164805.1 Carlito syrichta | reverse complement strand
TGGAAAGGAACACAAATCAAGGGGAAAGAGTGAGAATGAGGTGTTACAGCAGGCGGCAATGAAGAATAATAGTCACAGCAAAGAGGTGACACTGCAGCACACATTGGGCACAGACTTAAGCCAGGAAGGTGCCCGTGCACCCCAGGCCTAAGAAAGGCCACTCCCACCAGCAATCCACAGTCTCATTGCTTTCCCTGACAGGAGAAGGTGTCAAGAAAGAGCAATTCAGAATTCCCCCGGGTCACACATAATGCCTTCCCACAAGTAACTGTGAATGTCTCAGATCCCTCATTGTTGCACAGGGGAGATGAGCATTCCCGCATGGGAGAGGTTGACAAGCCGCACGCCAAAGCAGTCACCCTGTAGAGCGTAAGATACACGAAAGGGAACAAGTGGGAAGGAGGAATGACAGCACGCACACTCAGTGCCAGAACCTCACAGTGCAGCACACTTCTCACACAGCTCTTTCCAAGGGAGACGGACATTCAAAACAAGCACCACCAAGCCAGTCAGCTCTTTTCCGTCAATGCGTTTGGCAGAGCAATTGTGTATCCTCCCACACAAAAATTTGAAAGGGAGAAACATTTCAGAATGCACCCAGGGAATTCACCAAGTAATGCCTTCTTGCTCCACTGTGGGGTTCCCATCGCCCCCTGGGTGGCAGCGTAGAGCTGCACATGGGCAAAGCGTGTCCCATGAGAGAACTCTTAGTTCAAACAGAGGCGCTCTGCACAGCCGAAGTCCAAATGAGAAGAAAACCGCGAGACTCAGAGTCATGTGTTGCAGCATGCACCAAGTGAGAATAACATAGATAGCCCCTAAAGAGCGCTGCACATTTTGAAAAGCTCGTCACCGGGAAGATGCACATGCACAACAAGCCTCACAGAGGCGTCTACGCTTATTCAGCAAGGCCAACGCGAGAGTGACTGCATTTCCTAGCCTAGAGAAACGCCAAGGGGTAAAACGTTTCAGGGCTCAAACAGAAGGCAAGCACTGCTTTTCTACAAGTGAGTGTGTAGCACTCATTTCACTCAGTCTGACACCATTGACATGCTCATTCCTACATGTGAAGTATCGACATAACATGCTCGGCTATGCTCATTCACGCCGTACCTTGAGAATCGTGTATTACACCGTACAGCACACAAGAATCAAACTACTGGAAAATACATCACAATGCAGTAAACATTTGACACAGCATTTCCCAAGCTGATGCACACTCACAGCCAGCAAGCCAAGCCTGTCAGCTCTTCCTCGTAAATGCCAACGGAAGAGCAATGGCTTGGATAGGAGACGGACAGGTCAAGTCAAAAACACTTTAGAATTCAGTAGGTGAACAAACCATGCTT
>NW_007199927.1:0-910 GCF_000164805.1 Carlito syrichta | reverse complement strand
CAACTAAAGCCGGCTCGGTGGCTCAGCCTGCAATCTGGCATCTTTGGGAGGCTGAGGTGAGTGGATTGCCTGACCCCGTGGGTTTGAGACCTGCCTGGGCAGCGAGACCTCATCTCTACAGTAAATCAAAAAAATCAGCTAGGCATGCCTGTAATTCCCGCTACTCGGAAGGCTGAGGTGGAAAGATCGCCGAAGCCCAGTAGGTTGAGGCTGCAGTGACTGGGAACGGCCACTGCACTCCAGTCTGGGAGACAGAGTGAGACTCCAACTCAAAAAAAAAAAAAAAAAAAAGAAATGCAACTAAAAGGTCAGGGGAGACAAAGGAAAATGTAGGCTTAGTTCCTTGAACATAAGCCAAAGAATATAAGGGCCTTGCCAGCTTATATTCCAGTTTCCTTCAAGTCTTGAGCTGGACTACCAGTGAGAATCTCAGCTCTGCAACTCAGTGGTTATGTGATTTTAGGTGATTCATTTCAGTTTCCTCCCCTGTAAAGGAAAATAATAATAAGGTTGTAAGAGATTAATTGACTCAATATTTGTAGAGTGTTTAGAACAGTATCTGGTACATAGCAAATGTTATATAAGTACTTTCTCAGTAAATAAGTAAGAATGAGAGTAGATATTAGGTAGAAAAGTAACAGGCATGAAATACATAATAAAAAGTGAAAACAAAAATATTGCCAATATATAAAACTTGTGTAGTACAAGTAATGAGTTTTATTAATTTCTTGAGTCAAAGAATGTTAAGTAAGTGCTGCCATATCCTGTAAATAACTACAAGCTTTATAAAGATGAATTTTCTTTCTTTCTTCAAGGAAATGAGGATTTCATATCTGCTTTAGTCAATTGCTTCTACATAAATTGTAGGGCCTGGGATTTAAAGCCAAAACAAATTAGAGGCTTGTGCAAT
>NW_007199926.1:0-770 GCF_000164805.1 Carlito syrichta | reverse complement strand
CTCCAACTCAAAAAAAGAAAAAAATCTTGGCAGCCATTCCATTCCACAGTGTGGTTCAAATGTCACAAATCCCATTTCTGTTTTACTGCCTTCTTTCTCAGTCTCCACTTGTGACCTTATCGGAATCTCCCTCTGATCTGTTGACAATGCAAGAGGAGACTTAAGCCTAGTTCACAGATATGCCAGGTTCTGCATGATATGCAGTCACCATCTGAAAGTAGATGGTTGCAGCACTACAACCCCTCCCTGGTATATTCCTGAAGAGCAGCAGTGAAAGGAAATCTTTTCAGTGGACAGAACTTAGGGAAGTGCTGCTGACTGTGCACTTTGCTTGGAAGGGAAAACAGACAGGCATGAAATTCATGGGCTATTGCCAAATAGTTTGACTGGATGGTTGACTTGGAAGAAGCATGATTGAAAATTGATGATTAAAAAATTGGAGGAAGAGGTATGTGGATAGACCTCCGTGAATGGGAAAAAAAAAATTGTGAAGATATTTGTGCCCCATGCCAAAGAGGGTTTTAATAATTAAGTAGATAGGATAACCTATTCTGTGGAAACCTGTTAGCCTCTTTCTCCAACCACCCCTGTCATTGCCTGATGGGCTCATGGACAAAGTTGATGGAGGTCACACATGGACTTAGCAATATGGATTTCCCTTCACCAAGACTAGCCTGGGTATGGTCACCACTGAACATCCAGCTTCCAGCAGCAGAGACCCACACTGTTCACAATCCAGCATCACTTCCTATGGTGATAAGCCAGCCACT
>NW_007199925.1:0-803 GCF_000164805.1 Carlito syrichta | reverse complement strand
CCCTCCCTGGTATATTCCTGAAGAGCAGCAGTGAAAGGAAATCTTTTCAGTGGACAGAACTTAGGGAAGTGCTGCTGGCTGTGCACTTTGCTTGGAAGGGAAAACAGACAGGCATGAAATTCATGGGCTATTGCCAAATAGTTTGACTGGATGGTTGACTTGGAAGAAGCATGATTGAAAATTGATGATTAAAAAATTGGAGGAAGAGGTATGTGGATAGACCTCCGTGAATGGGAAAAAAAAAATTGTGAAGATATTTGTGCCCCATGCCAAAGAGGGTTTTAATAATTAAGTGGATAGGATAACCTATTCTGTGGAAACCTGTTAGCCTCTTTCTCCAAAAACCCCTGTCATTGCCTGATGGGCTCATGGACAAAGTTGATGGAGGTCACACATGGGCTTAGCAATATGGATTTCCCTTCACCAAGACTAGCCTGGGTATGGTCACCACTGAACATCCAGGCTTCCAGCAGCAGAGACCCACACTGGTCACAATCCAGCATCACTTCCTAGGGTGATAAGCCAGCCACTTACTGGCAAGTTGCTCACATTAGACAACTTTCACCATGAAAGGAAGAGTGTTTTGTCTCTGTACCCTGGATATGGATTTGCCCTCCTTGCATGCAATGTTTTTGTCTCAACTACCATCCATGGACTTACAGAAATCCTTATCCACAGTATTCAACACAGCATTACTTCTGACCAAGGAACTCACGTCAGAACCCAAAGAGGTGCAGGGATGGGCTCAAGCTCCCAAATGCACTGGTTTTACCATGTGCCACATCATCCTGAAGCAGCTGGCT
>NW_007199924.1:0-780 GCF_000164805.1 Carlito syrichta | reverse complement strand
GACAGGCATGAAATTCATGGGCTATGCAAATAGTTTGACTGGATGGTTGACTTGGAAGAAGCATGATTGAAAATTGATGATTAAAAAATTGGAGGAAGAGGTATGTGGATAGAGCTCCGTGAATGGGAAAAAAAAATTGTGAAGATATTTGTGCCCTATGCCAAAGAGGGGTTTAATAATCAAGTGGATAGGATAACCTATTCTGTGGAAACCTGTTAGCCTCTTTCTCCAACCACCCCCTGTCATTGCCTGATGGGCTCATGGACAAAGTTGATGGAGGTCACACATGGGCTTAGCAATATGGATTTCCCTTCACCAAGACTGGCCTGGGTATGGTCACCACTGAACATCCAGGCTTCCAGCAGCAGAGACCCACACTGGTCACAATCCAGCATCACTTCCTAGGGTGATAAGCCAGCCACTTACTGGCAAGTGCTCACATTAGACAACTTTCACCATGAAAGGAAGAGTGTTTTGTCCTTGTACCCTGGATATGGATTTGCCCTCCTTGCATGCAATGTTTTTGCCTCAACTACCATCCATGGACGTACAGAAATCCTTATCCACAGTATTCAACACAGCATTAATTCTGACCAAGGAACTCACATCAGAACCAAAGAGGTGCAGGGATGGGCTCAAGCTCCCAAAGTGCACTGGTTTTACCATGTGCCACATCATCCTGAAGCAGCTGGCTTGATAAAATGGTGAAGTAGCCTTTGGAAGGCTGTTACAGCACCAGCAGGGTGATGATACCTTACAGGCCTGGGGCAAGGTTCTCCG
>NW_007199923.1:0-676 GCF_000164805.1 Carlito syrichta | reverse complement strand
AAAGGCCTACTGTTAAACAATTTTAAAGGTGTAACAAATTCCATTTCAGGGACTTGGATTCTGAGTGATGCAATACAAAATACCTACGTTTAGTTTACTTGTGTCTTTAAAAGTTTTCTAGTGATTATTATGCTAAACCTCAAATTGAAGGATTGTACTGTCTTAGTTTTACATTTGATGGAGTTTTCCCTGGATTTGCCAAGGGACGGGATATGTTGCCACTTGGCCTGCAGTAGAAACATTTGAATGCCTTTTAAAACCTATCTATAGGGAATTTATTTATGTCTAGCCTGTACTAGCTACGCTGTCTTAATTATTTATTCTTTAGAGATTTTTGATCCCATAATTATTTGGGGTGCTGAGGGGTGAAGGTCCGTCTTCTGTAATTTCTTCAAAACTGATAATGGGTGCAGTCCTGCATAGCCAGAGATTGAAAATCTCTCCTTGTCTGACCTGAGGCATCCAGATTTGTTTTCAGCAGTGGCAGTTTTGCAGGCACTGACTGGAATTCTTGCACGACCATTATGTGGGCATGAAATTACTGGATTCTAGCTTAATAAAAGGAATAAAAGTCAGGCATACATTTTGACTATTTTTAGGCAGTGGCTGATTACCTTTTGTACTAAAGCTACAACGTCTGAAGTTATTAACATAACTTAAATGATAAACTTTAATT
>NW_007199922.1:0-871 GCF_000164805.1 Carlito syrichta | reverse complement strand
AAAGTTTTCTAGTGATTATTATGCTAAACCTCAAATTGAAGGATTGTACTGTCTTAGTTTTACATTTGATGGAGTTTTCCCTGGATTTGCCAATGGACGGGATATGTTGCCACTTGGCCTGCAGTACAAACATTTGAATGCCTTTTAAAACCTACCTATAGGGAATTTATTTATGTCTAGCCTGTACTAGCTACGCTGTCTTAATTATTTATTCTTTAGAGATTTTTGATCCCATAATTATTTGGGGTGCTGAGGGGTGAAGGTCCGTCTTCTGTAATTTCTTCAGAACTGATAATGGGTGCAGTCCTGCATAGCCAGAGATAGAAAATCTCTCCTTGTCTGACCTGAGGCATCCAGATTTGTTTCAGCAGTGGCAGTTTGCAGGCACTGACTGGAATTCTTGCACGACCATTATGTGGGCATGAAATTACTGGATTCTAGCTTAATAAAAGGAATAAAGTCAGGCATACATTTTGACAATTTTAGGCAGTGGCTGATTACCTTTTGTACAAAAGCTACAAGGTCTGAAGTTATTAACATAACTTAAATGATAAACTTTAATTTCTGTGGCTTTATTACAAGTACCAGCATTTGTATTTCCGGACTATAATGGTAGCCTGACAGATTGTTTTAGACTATAATTTGAACTAGGCACTCAAGTAAATTTTATATAAAATTTGAAGAGAAATCCAAAAAATGTTATGGAGACTTGCATCCAGAAATGACTTTATTATGCCTAGATTGTATATAGATTTATTTTCTGTATATATTGTTTTCATAAGCTTTTTCTTAATGCCATTTTTGGCACACATATTAATTTAATTTTTGTTCTTTAACCCCTTTTTAAAAAAAATTCTTAGATAACTATTTA
>NW_007199921.1:0-1174 GCF_000164805.1 Carlito syrichta | reverse complement strand
CCATAATTATTTGGGGTGCTGAGGGGTGAAGGTCCGTCTTCTGTAATTTCTTCAGAACTGATAATGGGTGCAGTCCTGCATAGCCAGAGATTGAAAATCTCTCCTTGTCTGACCTGAGGCATCCAGATTTGTTTCAGCAGTGGCAGTTTGCAGGCACTGACTGGAATTCTTGCACGACCATTATGTGGGCATGAAATTACTGGATTCTAGCTTAATAAAAGGAATAAAGTCAGGCATACATTTTGACAATTTTAGGCAGTGGCTGATTACCTTTTGTACAAAAGCTACAAGGTCTGAAGTTATTAGCATAACTTAAATGATAAACTTTAATTTCTGTGGCTTTATTACAAGTACCAGCATTTGTATTTCCGGACTATAATGGTAGCCTGACAGATTGTTTTAGACTATAATTTGAACTAGGCACTCAAGTAAATTTTATATAAAATTTGAAGAGAAATCCAAAAATGTTTGGAGACTTGCATCCATAAATGACTTTATTATGCCTAGATTGTTTATAGATTTTTTTCTGTATATATTGTTTTCATAAGCTTTTCTTATGCCATTTTGGCACACATATTATTTTATTTTTGTTCTTTAACCCCTTTTAAAAAAAATTCTTAGATAACTATTTACTTTATTATAGGACAGAAATTTACCATATAAGACTTCCTCTTAGATAAAAATATCCTTTTTCTTATATTTCTTCTTTGTTTTCTTACTAAAACCTTATTTGTATACTAACAACACTCTTTATATTTTTTCTTTGCTTTTGCTTTCCCTTTTTATTTATTTATAGATAACCTTTTACAGTTATAATTTGAATTCACCTTTTAGTAACTGTTAGGTGAAACATTTAACTTTGGTAACACCTTTAATTCCACTAGAGAGCAGGTTTTAGGAGGAAGAAGTTCAGTATGAGCACAAGGGCTAAAACCTTAGCCTTGGTATTAATTAAGAAATGAATTTGGATCCCAGTCACATTTATATAGACCTAAGGATTTTCTGGGTTGATGGCAAACAAAACACTGCATTGGGCCGTGACCCTCCCCCTTCAATCAACAGCCACCATCACGAAGCTAGGTGTACCCCCCTCTTCAGGAGAGGCCGCACCATCTCTTTCAGTGACTTTTTAATCCGGTTGTTGGACAAAGTCCTGGGGTTTAAGAGCAATTGT
>NW_007199920.1:0-792 GCF_000164805.1 Carlito syrichta | reverse complement strand
TTTCCAATGAGTTTCAAGTAAACCCTTTCCTCTTCCCACTTGGCCAATCTCAGTTCCTTGAACTCAGTTCCATTTTCTTTCTCTCCTCTTCTTTCCTACTTATTTTCTTGGAAAAGGAGGTTCTTTTCAACAAAGGTTGGGGAATACATTGGACATACAGTCCTGGAAATCAAATTCCTTTATTTTTCCAAGGACTTCACTATGTTGTGCAAAAACATGAACAACAGGGATCACACCTGGGTATGAGAAAAAAGCCTATGCACATCTTCACAATGACCTCTCTGAGGGTAGACAAGCACTAATTGAAGGTTCTAGACAGAGCTTCATGATCCCATCATGGCCCCATACAACTTAGACATACAAGAATGCTAACTTGTGATTATTTACTAGAAGAATCATAATTATGAAGAATTAATGGGACCACCCTAAAACCCTAAAATTGAAAAGGCTTCCAAAGTCTATCTGAATTAGCTCTGTGACACCTTTTATTCAATGACCACATTCCAACCAATTTGCAAGTAAAGGCTTGGCTCACCAAGGTCCATCACTATGTGACACACAGCCCAGCCCTTCAAACCCATAGGCCACTTTCCTACTCTTCTCTTTGCAGTTCCCAGGCTATTTCCCCACTTGCCCAAATTCTGTTCAGTTCTTTACCTGTAGTTGCAAAGTTCTTTAAAGAACACAGACATATGAATCACACTAGAAAGAGGGAATGGCAACTAGTATGTCAACAGAAAAGAAGGAAAATCGTCCTCACAGAGGACACTGGAGAGTAGACTGAAAACTGAA
>NW_007199919.1:0-744 GCF_000164805.1 Carlito syrichta | reverse complement strand
TACAATAAAATACAATAATATTTTACTAAAAATATTGGACTTGAAATAAATAATTGTAGAACTGAAAAATAAAACTTCTACTGAAAGCTGAGTTTTTATCTTTGAAATTTGACCTTGTTGCACTTCAAATTTCTTTTTTTTTTGAGTTGTGTAACCTTTGTTAGCAACTAAAATAGAAGGTATCTGTTGTACAACACAGGTAGTCATTGACTATAACTGGAGATTTATTATATTCTAGTACAGATCATTTATAAATGCAATTTCTTTATTAAAAAGCTTCCACCTTTTATGTTTGTTGTGTACAATTTGCAAAATTATTCTGAAAGCAGAATATATGTGCACATGTCTGCAAAGAGTGCAAATTTAGGATATGAAAAATGCTTTAAAAGTTACTTTCAGAAAGCGACCTGCCACAACTGGGCTTTACACTGTCATCTTTTTTAAAATCAAATCTGAAACCTCAAAGTAATAGAACTTTCTTCTCTTCTTTTCTAGTAGGTGTAGTCCTTCCTTAATTTCAACTCATTAAAAAATCTTTTATAGTCTAGGCAGTGGAAGGAAGCCTGGTTCAAATTTCTTAAAATCTTCAGTCTCATAAAACTCCAGGCTCTCCCCCCTCTAAGATTCTGTGTTTTAAATAACCTCTTAGAGCCAGTAATAGCTTTAACAAAATATATGGCTTCAGGCCTAAATTCTTCTGTTAGTGGGAGGCCTTTTTTTGAAAAGCTCCTGAAGGCCACACCG
>NW_007199918.1:0-1335 GCF_000164805.1 Carlito syrichta | reverse complement strand
AGCCAGTTCCATAATAACTTTGTTACCTAGTAACCTGGGGTGATTGTGAAGTAGCATAAAAATGAACGCAAATATAATTAGAAAGTTTTCTCTGAATCCAATTACACACAGTTTAGAAGGGCATATCTATTTTTCCTTGGTATTTGTTTTAATTCTGATTTAGAAACTTTCTAATAGTTTGACAATTCTATTATCTGGTCTATAGGCATGCACCGATTTTTTAAAATAAAGTATAAGTTAATTTCAGTTTAAGATAGGTTTATCAGGATGTTGAAGTGCATCTAACTTTTTTTTCTAACTTCCTGAGTGCATAGAATTATTTCAAAATTTTAAAAAGTTTATTTTTAAAAATAGGTGCATGCTAAAAAGAGTATCCTGACGCCACTTGTTATTTGTTTGACATTTTAGCGATTGCCATCATGGCCAGAGTGAAGGGGTATCTCACTCTTGAGTGGGCCCTAAGCATTGGGCACTCCAGCACAAAGAGAAGAACTAATGTCGACACAACTAGCAGGGAGAGAGAGGGCAGGGGAATAAAGGGGACGCAGCCACCCATGGGGGGCCAGGTCCAGTGGTGGGGAGAGCGGGTATGCTCAAAGTCCAAATCTCACCTGCAAAGGTGTATGTGTCAGGAGGAGAGAGAGACCAGAACGGAGTCAAGTAACAACCAAGGTGCTCCTGTGGTCTACCGGTAAACATCAGTGTGATTTTGGGCAAGTGACTTCGTCTTTGGAGTCTCAGCTTTTCTCATCTGTGGAAATGACAGGCCTGTTCCATAGGCTTCTAATTGGATGTGTGAACTTTAGTGAAATCCAGTACACGTTTGGGACACGGTGGATACTGAAAAAACGTCAGCTTTCTTGCCTCTTTAACCTCTATTGAGTACACGACAGTGAGACAGACGGACACAAGACCCACAGATGCACAGTGAAGTTTCGAGATGCTGCATCTGAGCGACACTCCAGTACTAGTGAGAATGTGGGCATCCGAAAATTCAGACCTTTCATCCCTAGTCAAACGGTAGCATCTGGGCTCTACACATTAATCTTATGGCGGAAACTCTTTCCTGCAAAATGTATTCCCAATTTTTAAAAAGTAACTTTATCTTACAATCCTTTAAAATCTACAGGAAAACTATAATAACAGCATACAGAGTTCCCACAGACCCCATCACCGGCTTCCATCATTATTGTCTTACATGGGTGCAGTACATCTGTCACAATTATTGAATCCATATTGGTACATTATTATTATTAACTAAAAGCCCAACCTGTATTCAAGTTTCCTCAGTTTTTTCCTAATGTCCCTTTTCCATTCCAGGAGTCCATCCAAGAT
>NW_007199917.1:0-742 GCF_000164805.1 Carlito syrichta | reverse complement strand
TTACTGACTACCACCTTTTACTTTAACTGCTAGTTTAGTTTTTCATGAGGCTTTGACAGTCCTTTAAAATTCTTACTGTCATTTGCTCCATTTTCTAGACAAAGAGTTTACAGGTTCTTAAAATTGACCTACCCATAAACCACATTTTTTCTGTAAAATGGTAACCAGAAAAAGTACAGTCACACTGATATCTCCAAAAAAACAATGGCAGAAGTCCTGGATTCTGATACATTGTAACAGAAATACTAGAAACAGCAACACTGTGAAGTAATGAGTTTTCACAAAAAGGATCGTCAGTAGGGCATAATATGGATTGCTATATGATACAGCGTTTAGGTGAACAGATCACATTTGATGTCCTTATAATTTGATATTTATCACATGACATTCTAAGCAGAGAAAGATTATTTTTCCCTGAAATATTTAATGCACAGAAAAATATTAGTACTACATCACATTCTGTGTATTCAAAACTGTCCCCATAAAACACCAATAATTTGCATATGTAAAATAATTCATTACATAGAACCGCTGTGACTTCTGTGTACCTAGTGGGGAACCGCTGGCTATCTACATGCATCCAGTCCCTCCTTCCAATGTATTTCCTCGACTGACTTAGCAAATCAGCGTGTCCCACTTCCCTGGGTCCAGTGACTGTTGAGGAACTCATGGTCTAATCATCAGAGTTAGGACTGCTGGGACCATAGGACCACTGTGGGGATAAGTCAGCTTTCAGATGGAG
>NW_007199916.1:0-775 GCF_000164805.1 Carlito syrichta | reverse complement strand
CGGTGGCCTGGAGCGACCACTGCACTCCAATCTGGGCGACAGAGTGAGAGTCCAACTCAAAAAAAAACAAAAAACAAAGAAAACACCCAAATACTGCAGTATCCTAATAAAGTGAAACAATCTCTCTAAGGATTTTATAAGTATATTAATTCTGTTCATGCTTAACTCAAATGATCACTATTACAGCTGAAAACCAGACACACGATAGTCCGAGCAATCAATTAGAGACCAATAGTTACTCAACACAGTAGCCTCCCTCGGTACCTATGGAAGACGGTTCCAGGGCCCCCTTGGATACGCAAACCTGCAGAGATGCTCGAGCCCCTCATATAAAATTGAGAAGTATTTGCAGAGAACCTACATGCATCCTCCTGTGTGCTGTACATCATGTCTAGATTACGTATAATACCTAATATAATGCAAATGCTATGTACATAGTTGATATGTTGTATTTTTATTTGGGTTATTTTTTTTCAAATATTTTTGATCTGCATTTTGTTGAATCCACAGATGTGGAGCTCCCCGATACAAGGGCTCACTGTAGGGCTTTCTTGACACTATTATTTTTAAGTAAGTACTTTTAACTCAACTGAGTAATAAAGTAAAAGATACATCATATTTTATAAATTATATCACGAGAATAATTGTTATAGGTCGAGTAAATATTAGTTGATGTTTATTGATAATGGAAAATCAAAAAGATAACTTGTCACATATATCCCACTTTTTGTATTAAATGTTAATTTTTCAATTATTACTTTTTCATCCTTACAAA
>NW_007199915.1:0-700 GCF_000164805.1 Carlito syrichta | reverse complement strand
CGCTCACTGTAGGGCTTTCTTGACACTATTATTTTTAAGTAAGTACTTTTAACTCAACTGAGTAATAAAGTAAAAGATACATCATATTTTATAAATTATATCAGGAGAATAATTGTTATAGGTCGAGTAAATATTAGTTGATGTTTATTGATAATGGAAAATCAAAAAGAATAAACTTGTCACATATATCCCACTTTTTGTATTAAATGTTAATTTTTCAATTATTACTTTTTCATCCTTACAAAAGACAATAAAATAAAAGTTTTAAAGGAGAGTAAAATATTTTTTAAATTTCTTGAGTTATGTCTCTGGTTTCTTTAACCAACGGTCTGCTGTCTTAAAGCTGGGAAATAAATTATAAGTCAACAACAAATTAAAGATCAAATGCTTCACACTCACAATTCACAACATACAGAGATACCATCTAATAATTAGCTATTTGCATAATCCCTGAAGAACTGTAAACAAGGCAGAAGTTTACTTGCTAAATTTATCCTATCAATAATGTGAAAGTTTATTGGTACTTAAAAACATAGATTATCTAAGACCTTTTAAAAATTACAGTATGAATCTTCCAGTTCTTGTAGAGAGCAACAACAGAAAAATGATATAAGCAATACCAACTTGTGTTTCTAAAAAACTGTCCAACTTGTATCACATCTGAAAGAAAAAATCACCTCTGGGCTTGTGACTCAGCACC
>NW_007199914.1:0-973 GCF_000164805.1 Carlito syrichta | reverse complement strand
AGTAATAAAGTAAAAGATACATCATATTTTATAAATTATATCAGGAGAATAATTGTTATAGGTCGAGTAAATATTAGTTGATGTTTATTGATAATGGAAAATCAAAAAGAATAAACTTGTCACATATATCCCACTTTTTGTATTAAATGTTAATTTTTCAATTATTACTTTTTCATCCTTACAAAAGACAATAAAATAAAAGTTTTAAAGGAGAGTAAAATATTTTTTAAATTTCTTGAGTTATGTCTCTGGTTTCTTTAACCAACGGTCTGCTGTCTTAAAGCTGGGAAATAAATTATAAGTCAACAACAAATTAAAGATCAAATGCTTCACACTCACAATTCACAACATACAGAGATACCATCTAATAATTAGCTATTTGCATAATCCCTGAAGAACTGTAAACAAGGCAGAAGTTTACTTGCTAAATTTATCCTATCAATAATGTGAAAGTTTATTGGTACTTAAAAACATAGATTATCTAAGACCTTTTAAAAATTACAGTATGAATCTTCCAGTTCTTGTAGAGAGCAACAACAGAAAAATGATATAAGCAATACCAACTTGTGTTTCTAAAAAACTGTCCAACTTGTATCACATCTGAAAGAAAAAATCACCTCTGGGCTTGGTGACTCAGCACCTTTGGGTGGCTGAGGTGAGTGGATTGTCTGAGCCCGTGGGTTCAAGACCTGCCTGGTCAACTTGGTGAGACTTCATCTCTACAATAAATCAAAATGAGCCGGGTGTGGTAGCACACACCTGTAGTTCCAGCTACTTGGAAGGCTGAGGTGGAAGGATCGCCAGAGCCCAAGCAGGTCGAGGCTGCAGTAACCATTTGTTTGTGCCTTCTTGGTTTTCTCTGAGTAGTGTTTTGTAGTTTTCATTGTAAAGGTCTTTCACTTCTCTGATTAGGAAGATGTTCAAGTATTTCTTTCTTTCTTTTTTTTTTTTTGGTAGTGACTGTGAATGGGAT
>NW_007199913.1:0-1652 GCF_000164805.1 Carlito syrichta | reverse complement strand
GGTTTCTTTAACCCAACGGTCTGCTGTCTAAAGCTGGGAAATAAATTATAAGTCAACAACAAATTAAAGATCAAATGCTTCACACTCACAATTCACAACATACAGAGATACCATCTAATAATTAGCTATTTGCATAATCCCTGAAGAACTGTAAACAAGGCAGAAGTTTACTTGCTAAATTTATCCTATCAATAATGTGAAAGTTTATTGGTACTTAAAAACATAGATTATCTAAGACCTTTTAAAAATTACAGTATGAATCTTCCAGTTCTTGTAGAGAGCAACAGCAGAAAAATGATATAAGCAATACCAACTTGTGTTTCTAAAAAACTGTCCAACTTGTATCACATCTGAAAGAAAAAATCACCTCTGGGCTTGGTGACTCAGCACCTTTGGGTGGCTGAGGTGAGTGGATTGTCTGAGCCCGTGGGTTCAAGACCTGCCTGGTCAACTTGGTGAGACTTCATCTCTACAATAAATCAAAATGAGCCGGGTGTGGTAGCACACACCTGTAGTTCCAGCTACTTGGAAGGCTGAGGTGGAAGGATCGCCAGAGCCCAAGCAGGTCGAGGCTGCAGTAACCATTTGTTTGTGCCTTCTTGGTTTTCTCTGAGTAGTGTTTTGTAGTTTTCATTGTAAAGGTCTTTCACTTCTCTGATTAGGAAGATGTTCAAGTATTTCTTTCTTTCTTTTTTTTTTTTTGGTAGTGACTGTGAATGGGATTGTGTCTTTTATTTGGTTCTCTGCCTGTTTGTCGTTGGTTTATATGAATACAAGAATCTTTTGCACATTGATTTGTACCCAGAGACTGCTAAAGACCTTTATCAGTGCAAGGAGGTTTTTGACAGATTCTCATAGATTTTTGAGGTAGAGGATCATATTGTTAGCAAAGAGAGATAACAACTTCCTCTTTTCCTATTTGGATAACCCTGATTTCTTTCTCTTGACTAATTGCTCTAGCTAGAACTCCCAACACTATGTTGAACAGGATGGGTGAAAGTGCACAGTCTTGCCTTGTTTCAGTTCTCAGGGGAAACACTTCCAATTTCTGTCTGTTTAGAAATATGTTAGTTGTGGGTTTATATCATAGATGGCTCTATTTTAAGGTGTGTTCCATCTGTGCCTAGGTGTTCAAGGATTTTTATCATGGGGGGATGCTGAATTTTATAAAAAGCTTTTTCTGTATCTAATGACATGATCATGTGGTTCTTTTTTTTCTTACTTTTGAGTTGGAGTCTCACTCTGTCACCCAGACTGGAGTACAGTGGCCGCTCCTGGCCACTGCAGCCTCAACCTGCTGGGCTGCGATGATCCTTCCACCTCAGCCTTCCAAGTACCTGGAACTAAAGGCACATGCTACCACTCCTGGCTAATTTTTTGATTTATTTTAGAGATGAGGTTTCACCAAGTTGCCCAGGCAGGTCTCGAACCTGAGGGCTCAGGCAATCCACTCATCTCAGCCTAACAAAGTGTGGGATTACAGGCTGAGGCACCAAACCCGGCTATCATGTGGTTCTTGTTTTTACATTCGTTGATGTATTTAATTACGTTTATGGTTCTGCATATATTGAACCACCTTGCATCCTGGGGATGAAGCCTACTTGGTCATGACAATGATTTTTGAAATGTGTTGTTAAATCTGATTTGCTAGA
>NW_007199912.1:0-768 GCF_000164805.1 Carlito syrichta | reverse complement strand
AATAGTATTACCCTAATATCAAACCAGAAAAAAACATCAAAAGAAAGATACAAACCAAGATCACTCATAAAATTAGACACAAAACTTTTTACACACTGCCATATCAAATTGAGTAATATAGAATAAGAGTTATATACTTACAAAAAATGGAACTTATGCCTGTGGTGCAAGCTAGTTCAACATTTTAAAAAATTCAATATAATTCACTACATTCACAGACTAAAAGAGAAAAATAATATTATTATATCAATACACAATGGCTAATGAAACAACATAAGAGCAAATAAAACTATACACATTTTAAAAATAACAACTATGATTCTTTTCATAAATTAAATGATCGCCTATCTCAAAAATGCTAAAGAAATGACAACAGGCCGGGCTCAGGTCCGCGGGTTCGAGACCCACCTGGACAACTTGGCAAGACCTCATCTCTAAAATAAATAAAAAAATTAGCCGGGCGTTGTAGTGTGCATCTGGCTTTCAGATAAAAACTCTGGTTTCTAGTTTGATCTGAAGGAATAAATTCGAGTGTATTACATCGGATCACTCCTTCAAAAATAATTCCATTTTCTTTTGTGGGGGATCCTCTCATAACATATTTTGAATATAAGTTCCTTAGCACATATACATTTTGCAAATGCTTTCTCTGTCTTTTTAATTTCTTATTTTCTTTCACAGAGTAGTTTTAATAATATTCAGCATACCAATTTTGTATTCATGAATAATACTAGTGGTGTTTTATTTAAAAACTCATTTCCAAATCCG
>NW_007199911.1:0-960 GCF_000164805.1 Carlito syrichta | reverse complement strand
CATGTTGAGACAACGGATAAGAGCCGGACCAGCGGTGGTAATGACAGAAAGAGGACAGCAACTCTGTCACCACCCAGATGGGTGGAAGAATTTATAAAAGGAAGCAGTGCTGGGTATGGTAGCTGAAACCTGTAATCCCAGCACTTTGGGAGATTGAAGTCAGAGGATTGCCTGAGCCCAGGGGTTCGAGACCAATCTGGGCAATTTATTCATCTCTAAAATAAATCAAAAAATAGCTGGACATGGTGGCGCACCCCTGTGTTTCCAGCTACTTGGAAGGCAGGGGCAGAAGGATCACCTGAGCCCAGCAGGTTGAGGCTGCAGTGGTTGTGAGCATGCTATGGCACTCCGGCCAAGGTGACAGTGAGACTCTGACTCAAAAAAATAAAAAAGGAAGCAGTGGTGACACCCCTCCGTGCCCTAAAATGAAATCAACAGGAGCAGTCGGGAAAAGAAAGTGCCTTTCCCCTGCCTGAGATGTGACTGAGTTAGTCTGGAAGACTGATGGGCACCTGACCACACTGACAGATTCCAGAACCGGAGTCCTTCAGGTCTCTCTGTCACCTCCTCACTGAGGTGACACTCTGCCCTCATCAACAAAGATCATGTCGGGGAGAGAAGCAGGAAAAGGCTGTCTGCGAACCTATCTGTGTTTATCTAAGAAACCGAATACTACCCACGTGGGATTTTAAATGAGTGCATGACACTATGCTTTAAGGCATGTTGGACTAAGCATTAATTTTGTTCCTACTTACCAGTGGATGAGGGGCTCAGGGGAAGTTTAAAATAGACGAATACAAAATATTTGCATTTATTCTGTATACTTGTGTTTTCATGTCTGGATATTTGGCTCCTTCCTCATTATTATTGAGTCAAACAAAAGATTGGATCCCAAAAGGCAAATCAATTAGGCCCTTTTTTTCATGTGCAGGAATATTTTTTATAGAGTGATTTGAGTTC
>NW_007199910.1:0-941 GCF_000164805.1 Carlito syrichta | reverse complement strand
AATACTGTTTGAAATGGCAACCTGTTAATAATCATTGCATTCCTGAATACACAGGTAAATGATACCACCATTCCTTTCTACTTACACTAAGCAAACCCAAGAAGCACAGGCATTGCATGCCTCTTTGAGGAAAAAGAGACGGATTGATAGCTGAATCTATATCTAAAACAAATCCCTGGAGTTGCCACCAAGAGCTTACAGATTTGGAAATCATATTCTTTTCTAAGAAAGAAAACAGAAATTCTTTTGTCAATTGGAAATTCTTAGTTACTCTAGAAAGAATCGTCCTTCTACATATACATTGTTTTCTTTAAAGAAAAGAAAAACTAGTTATACATAAGCTTTTGGTCACAATTCAAAATATCTATTTGACATTTCTTCTCCCTGATGCCTTTTCTTTCAAGAAAATCACACACACACACACTCCAACACGAGAGATATGCATTATATAATATATATTCTGTATGAATTAGAAGATTCTTCCTCTCTTTAGTTCACATAGCGCAAAAAAGCACATATTGACTTGCATATTTTTCTATCCATCGTTAGCCTTTATTTTAAAATCAGACACCTGGCTTAACATTTTATGGAGAAAAGGTTAGAAGCCCTTAACAACAAATCAGTAAGAGCATTGTAAAATATAGAATCACAGTATCATTATCACAGAAATTCTCTAAAATGTCTCTTTTTTAATTGATTGTAAAGTAATACTATCAGTTATAAAAGTAAAACTATTTTGTCATCCATGTTTGGAAAAGTTCAAGTCCATTTGCATTCATGTAATCTCAAAGAAAACATGAAAAAAAGGCCGTTACTACCCAAATGGATCAATTTTTTTTCTTTCTTCACAAATAAGGGATTTATCAAAACCACTTTTACATATCACAGACTTCTGAAATGATATTTACAGCATGATTACTTGCTATTTCATTTGTTATTTT
>NW_007199909.1:0-797 GCF_000164805.1 Carlito syrichta | reverse complement strand
CATTGAACCAGGAGCAGCTTGGCAGATTGGCTGTGTAGGTATTGGTCTGCCCTTTTAAATCGACCCTCCAAAGAACTAGGCTCCACCAGAACTGCAGAAACCCCTACCTGAACCCTGAGGCTTCTGAAGAGATGCTTTTGACTGTGAAATATGTGACATTCTTGCTGTTGGGGGAATATGAGTAGGCTACCTTCTATTCCATCATCTTGTGATACCACTTCACAAAATGCTTTTTTGGTGAATACTCAGAATTGATAGTAATTATTTTCTATCCTAGATATCCAGCTTTAGATTGCTTTCCAAATTCTTCTGGCTCTTGGCTTAAACAGTATTTTAAGACAGCAAATGAGATCCTGCAGCAGTATCACTTTATTTCTTGTTAAATACCAGCTTTCACATTGCCTTTCTAAATGGCTAAACTGTACCTTCATAATTAGGGTATTCATCTTATAATTTCCTTTGAACTTAAGCCTATAAATGATGAGACTCACCTACTCTTAGTCATACAAACATTGCATTAGCTTCCTTTATGGGCAAAAAACATCTTTATACTTCTGTACTTATAATAATTATACAATCAAGTAACTTTATGGAATTTTACTAAACTTTATTATATGTTCTGGAAGAATGAAATTTTGACTCTTAAATTATGTTTCTATTAATGCAAAATGGAAATTGCTAGTGTTGAAGATTGTTTTATTTAATTCAAGTGAAAATTTTTTCAAGTATCCATGCCAGATACTAAGCACTGTTGAATTAGAGCTCCTTCTAGTGTTTATAAATAATTTTTTTCAATG
>NW_007199908.1:0-1130 GCF_000164805.1 Carlito syrichta | reverse complement strand
ATTTTATGTTATCACATAGCTATGAAAAGTCTCCTTATATAGAATTAACCTGGTTTAAGGCCTTGTCCAATTTACTGTTCATTTCTGCTTAAATGCTTCATCTGGTAGAGTTTGTCAGCTAAAGTTAATTACTAAGGGAATTATTATAACAAGTTATCTTGCACATCAATGATTATAGTAGTTATATACAAAATTTCCACTAACCCAATGTTTTAGGAAAGAAAAAAAAAGAATAACCTTTTTTCATAGGCATTGGAGTTCTCTTGCTCTGAAGCTGTGAGTCAGGACTGATTCTCCAAATTACAGGTGGTGTTTAACAGAACTGACGGCCATAATGGTGTGCCTAGCTTGAACGGCCACAGATAAAGGTCCTTTGCACATTACTGCCTTCTATTTTCTCAGTCATCTCTAGTTCATTCTGAATATATTGGATCCACATTTATAAATGGTGAGGGTGAGGTTCAGAGAGACCAAGCCGAAGCCCAAGGCTGACTAGTACGCACACCTGGGTGGGGTGAAGGAGAAGCTTACAGCTTTCAACACAAGAGAGCTTGTGTGCATCTTGGAGCCCAGAGCACTCTATGGAGGATATTCGCTGCCTTTTTGGCTTTGCATATTCAGATTTGAAAAACAACTTATGATAATTAGTACATTAACTAGAGATGGACATCGACCATATAATGTGACACAAAATGGCAAACAACAAGAGAAGCAGAATGGATATTTATTAAAATTAAAAATAGCCAATAGCTGGGCTCGGTGGCTCAGCCTGTAATCCCGCGCCTTTGGGAGGGTGAGGTGAGTGGATTGACTGAGCATGCGGGTTTGAGACCCGCCTGAGCAGCGAGACCTCATCTCTACAATAAATAAAAAAGATCAGCCGGGCATGGTAGCGCATGCCTGTAATTCCAGCTACTTGGAAGTCTGAGGTGGAATGATCGCCGGAGCCCAGTAGGTCGAGGCTGTGGTGGCCGGGAGTGGCCACTGCACTCCAATCTGTGCGACAGAGTGAGATGCCACCTCAAAAGAGAAAAAGCCAGTAATAACATTCAATTATTTAGCAAACAGATAGTAAATGAAGACAGCAATCAGACAGTAAGATAAAGCAATAATTCAACAAACATTCGCAC
>NW_007199907.1:0-1186 GCF_000164805.1 Carlito syrichta | reverse complement strand
ACTAGAGATGGACATCGACCATATAATGTGACACAAAATGGCAAACAACAAGAGATGACAGAATGAATATCTATTAAAATTAAAAATAGCCAGTAGCCGGGATCGGTGGCTCAGCCTGTAATCCCGTGCCTTTGGGAGGGTGAGGTGAGTGGATTGACTGAGCCTGCGGGTTTGAGACCCGCATGAGCAGCGAGACCTCATCTCTACAATAAATAAAAAAAATCAGCGGGGCATGGTAGCGCATGCCTGTAATTCCAGCTACTTGGAAGTCTGAGGTGGAATGATCGCCGGAGCCCAGTAGGTCGAGGCTGTGGTGGCCGGGAGTGGCCACTGCACTCCAATCTGTGCGACAGAGTGAGATGCCACCTCAAAAGAGAAAAAGCCAGTAATAACATTCAATTATTTAGCAAACAGATAGTAAATGAAGACAGCAATCAGACAGTAAGATAAAGCAATAATTCAACAAACATTCGTACCAGTGAGGCCTTGGGACAGCCAGGCCAGGTAAGAAGTCCATGCAGGGTGTAGGCTTTGTGCTTTAGCAAGCAGCAGACATGGCTGCCTCTTGGGAAGTGCCACACTCAGCCTGCAGAGAGGGATGGAGAAGTGTCTGAACAATCCCTGGGCTGACAACTTGGAGTAGAGAATCACCCCCCCACCTTGGTTTATACAGCTTTCCTGTTGCATCCAGATTCAGCCCCAAAGGTTGATGTGGAGTGGACTACGAAGAAGCCAGACAGTGTGAGTTGGCTCCCAACCCCCTGCTCCATGACTGTTAGGTCCACGTGTGTGGCCAGACACAAGTGTGTCCACCCTGAAATAGTCCTCCTGTCAGTCAGGAAGCAGCCATAAAGCAGATGCATCCTCAGATGGGGGCACTTGGGAAGAATTTCCGGGGGGTATTCTGTCAGGGTTGTGAGCAGGAGTCACCAAGTGGTGATGCAGCTCCTAGGGGTGCAGGGTAGCAATGCTGGGAGTCTCCAAGCCAGAAGAGCAAGCCAGAGAGGAGCCATTAAACCTGGGGAAAGCTGATCTCATGCTTTTGGTGAAAAGCACATGATGGGAAGGAGCCAGGTAAGGAAAGACGTGGTGTCCTGGCAGAGCTACACAAAGCCTGTATGCAGAGGGGCTGAAGCCAACGTGGTAGTGGCAGCTATCGGGGCCTAACATGCCCCTTCTCACCCTT
>NW_007199906.1:0-874 GCF_000164805.1 Carlito syrichta | reverse complement strand
GTTTTCAGATACTCAACTCAAATCAACATAATAAAAAATGTGGGGTCACAGTGACATTTCTTTCATTGTTTAACAATAAATCTATTGACCCCAAAAATCACCAGAGATGTAAGAAGCTGGAAATGTAAGAAAAAACTTTTAAGTCTTAACACCATTTTTTTCGCAGTTTGTTAAAAGGGCAGCAGTCTAACTTTCATGAATTCCAAACCTGGAAATTATAATATTAATAATACGTAAGGATCAGCTGTTCAGCTATTTGCATACACGTAGTGTTTTATTCTTCAGAATGATTCCAAACAATTTCAAAATAATTAGTCTTAGGGTATGGCATTACATTTTTCTATGGTCATGGCTCTTTGGTCTTGCATTGTTTAAGGTTTGGCAGGTGGCCAAAGGTTGTGTAAAGTTACATGTCCATTATTGGTTGTGCATCAGAAGAGGTTGACTGAGTGCCCTTTCAACAATGCACTGGGATCCCACGCAGCCCAGCCTCAGCAGGGTTCCGAGAGTCCAGCATACCAGAGTAGTTCGAGTGTGTGTGCAAGTGTGTGAATGTGAGTGTACAGTACAGAGCGGTTGAGTGGTCACGTGGACTCGTGCACAACAAGTTACAAAGGCCTCCGTGTCTGTGCTCTTCAGCCAAGGCAGTGCAGAGGGAAACAGCAGGCCCAGCCTGCACTGGGTGGACAGCGCCCCATGCTTTTGGGGAGGAGGCGGAAATGGAGGGTGATGTGGAATGTCCCTTGACGGTTTAGGGTGTCACCAGGGCAAGGATCAGTGGGGAGTTTACGCGCCGGATTTTACATGTGGCCTTCCATTTTCCGTGATATTGAATTGTATTGTTAGCGGGCGGAGCTGAACATCTCCTGAGCTG
>NW_007199905.1:0-1008 GCF_000164805.1 Carlito syrichta | reverse complement strand
CTGCAACTTTTTTCTAATATCTGGGGCAGCCTGATTAATAAAAAGCCATTATAATAGCTGCTTTGTTTTCTGGCACTTCCGGGTTCATAGGAGTGTACCACCTGAAGGCTTCCGAAATTCTTTCTAGGAAGGCAGCTGGACTTTCATCGTTATCTTGTCTAACATCATATACCCTGGCCAAATCGGTAGGCTTGCGTGCCGCAGCCCTGAGACCCGCCATTCGAGTCTGGCGATAGACTCGGAGCCTCTCCTTACCTTCTGCCATGTTGAAGTCCCATGCAGGGTGGGACAAGGGAAAGACTGCATTGATGAAGTCCGGATTCTGGGTAGGCTGCCTGTCTTCTCCCAGAACCAATTTCCGGGCTTCCACCTGGATGCCTTCCCTTTCCTCCATGGTTAAAGAGAAACTTTAAAAGCATTTGACAATCATCCCAGGTGGGCTGGTGGGTAAAAAGAATACTTTCTAGTAGGTCAGTAAGATCTTTTGGATTATCAGAGAATTTAGCAGTTTGGGTCTTCCAATTGTATAAATCAGAGGTGGAGAACGGCCAATAGTGCAGGGGTTGTTCTCCAGTTTCATCTGGGGGCCCGAGTGCACAGAGGGGGAGCATGGTGGAGTCTGTGGGTCCCTTATCTGGAGCTGGGGCTCCCCGAGTGCGCAGAGGGGGAGCATGGTGGAGTCTGTGGGTCCCTTATCTGGAGCTGGGGCTCCCCAATTGGTGCGTCCCCGTGTCCCCACTGCTGGTCCATGCCGAAGCTCCTCCACTTGTGGCACAGGAGCCAGTTCCACAGCAGCACCTTCCACAAGCGCTGGGGGTGCTGAGGGAATATTAGGGTAGGGGGGAGGAAAAAACAAGTCCTCTGGCTCTGAATCCTGCAGGACCAGATAGAACGGGGTTTGGTTGGCCCTTCAGCTTCCAGGGGTCTGCCATCCTTAGCCTCCTTTTCCCATGTGGTCAAGACTCAGAGCGCTGGCGCTGTTTTGACGTGAAATAAAGGACTTGGCCC
>NW_007199904.1:0-711 GCF_000164805.1 Carlito syrichta | reverse complement strand
TTCATCTGGGGGCCCGAGTGCACAGAGGGGGAGCATGGTGAATCTGTGGGTCCCATATCTGAGCTGGGGCTCCCCGAGTGCGCAGAGGGGGAGCATGGTGGAGACTGTGGGTCCTTATCTGGAGCTGGGGCTCCCCAATTGGTGCGTCCCCGTGTCCCCACAGCTGGTCCATGCCGAAGCTCCTCCACTTGTGGCACAGGAGCCAGTTCCGCAGCAGCACCTTCCACAAGCGCTGGGGGTGCTGAGGGAATATTAGGGTAGGGGGGAGGAAGAAGCAAGTCCTCTGGCTCTGAATCCTGCAGGACCAGATAGAACGGGGTTTGGTTGGCTCTTCAGCTTCCAGGGGTCTGCCATCCTTAGCCTCCTTTTCCCATGTGGTCAAGACTCAGAGCGCTGGCGCTGTTTGACGTGGAATAAAGGACTTGGCCCACAGGGGAGGATATTAATTACATCCTGCCATACCAGGATGTAGAGCACCTGGTCAGGGCAGCCACGAGGTCCAACCTGGAAAATAACATGCTTAACCTGTAAGACAAGACTTAGTGAGAAAGTGCCCTCTGGTGGCCATCCTACAGTGAAGGACGGCCATTCAGATGGGCAGAGGGTTGGAACTTTTTCCTGCAGATGACTACAATTAGATTGTCAGCACTTTATGATTAGTCGTGAGGGTTAGAGGGGTAGTCAGCGTCTGTCCCATATTTTCCGTTCACA
>NW_007199903.1:0-823 GCF_000164805.1 Carlito syrichta | reverse complement strand
AGTGCGCAGAGGGGGAGCATGGTGGAGTCTGTGGGTCCCTTATCTGGAGCTGGGGCTCCCCGAGTGTGCAGAGGGGGAGCATGGTGGAGTCTGTGGGTCCCTTATCTGGAGCTGGGGCTCCCCAATTGGTGCGTCCCCGTGTCCCCACTGCTGGTCCATGCCGAAGCTCCTCCACTTGTGGCACAGGAGCCAGTTCCGCAGCAGCACCTTCCACAAGCGCTGGGGGTGCTGAGGGAATATTAGGGTAGGGGGGAGGAAAAAACAAGTCCTCTGGCTCTGAATCCTGCAGGACCAGATAGAACGGGGTTTGGTTGGCCCTTCAGCTTCCAGGGGTCTGCCATCCTTAGCCTCCTTTTCCCATGTGGTCAAGACTCAGAGCGCTGGCGCTGTTTGACGTGGAATAAAGGACTTGGCCCACAGGGGAGGATATTAATTACATCCTGCCATACCAGGATGTAGAGCACCTGGTCAGGGCAGCCACGAGGTCCATCCTGGAAAATAACATGCTTAACCTGTAAGACAAGACTTAGTGAGAAAGTGCCCTCTGGTGGCCATCCTACAGTGAAGGACGGCCATTCAGATGTGCAGAGGGTTGGAACTTTTTCCTGCAGATGACTACAATTAGATTGTCAGCACTTTATGATTAGTCGTGAGGGTTAGAGGGGTAGTCAGCGTCTGTCCCATATTTTCCGTTCACACTAACACACTTGCAAGTACAACACACGCAACTAAACTACCAACGAGAAAGTACGGTTTCCCATGGCCGTGCAGACAAAAGTGAAACTGAGCTGAGGGTAAGTCTGTGCCTTTTGGTGATCGACCT
>NW_007199902.1:0-1319 GCF_000164805.1 Carlito syrichta | reverse complement strand
GTTTACTAGATGTATATGTCTATATAGCTCCCTATATACGAGAATAGAGAAACAGTGACAAAGAACACTTCCAGGAGGACAGAGAAACCGTGATATCATTGCAGAAGGTAATCACAGACTCTCTAGTCAGTTGGATGATCATAATGCATTGTACAAAATTGACATAGAGATGATATCATGCACAGCAGATTTTCCAAACTATTGGTCACCATCAGTGAGTCATGAAATCAATTCATTAGGTCATGACCCGCATTTTTATAATAGACATATAATTGAATTACATGGAATTAAAGTAAAAATAAACATAAGGAATAAAACATACTATAAAGTTATATATACAGAGATAAATATATAAGTGAATAAGTGTGTGTTTGCATTGGGTCATGATATAAAGTGCATTTCTTACTATAAATTTGAATTAAAAACAGCAACTTTGGGTATCTGATACATATGGTATTTTTCCTAGTTGTAGAATGTATTAACTTATTAAAAGTATACACGCATGACTTCTAACTTATACAAGTCACTTATGCTCGCTTAGGCTTATTTTATCTCATCTTTAAAATGTAGATAACTGGAATTATTTACTTCAAAAAGTTGAAACAACAAACAAAGAAATAGTGGACATTTATTAATTGATCAGCTATTTAGTTTTTGACTTTCCATTGATGGTTTCGTCTATCAGAAGATAAGGGGAATTTTTAAAAAATTATAGCAACTTTCAGTTTATCCTTTCATTGAGAAAAATGATGACATGGAAGTTTATAGGAAATATAAGAGAGAGATCATGTTGTCTTAGAATTTAGTCATACAAAAGAAAAGCCTGGCCGGGTCCGGTGGTTCAGCCTGTAATCCCACGCCTTTGGGAGACTGAGGTGAGTGGATTGCCTGAGTCCGCAGGTTCGAGACCTGCCTGGGTAACTTGGCGAGACCTCATCTCTACAATAAATCAAAAAATGAGCCAGGCTTGGTAGTGCTTTCCTGTAGTTCCAGCTACTTGGAAGGCTGTGCTGGAGCCCAGCAGGTTGAGGCTGCGGTGGCCGGGAGTGGCCACTGCACTCCAGCCTGGGCAACAGAGTGAGACTCCAACTCAAAAAAACCCAAAAAAACAAACAAGCAAACAAAAAAGAAAGGTCTGCTTTTAGCAAGAAAAATATACTATACTTAGGAAACCACTTTGAAAAATGTATTATCAGTAATCATTTGGAAACTATGGAAAATTCCCAAATTTAGAATTAAATGTCTAGGAGCCAAATGCAAAATAATCAAAAGTCCTGGTGGAGGAATAGCAAAGGAAAATAAAACTATAGAACAATAGG
>NW_007199901.1:0-769 GCF_000164805.1 Carlito syrichta | reverse complement strand
TGATGGTTCGTCTATCAGAAGATAAGGGGAATTTTTAAAAAATTATAGCAACTTTCAGTTTAATCCTTTCAATGAGAAAAATGATGACATGGAAGTTTATAGGAAATATAAGAGAGAGATCATGTTGTCTTAGAATTTAGTCATACAAAAGAAAAGCCTGGCCGGGTCCGGTGGCTCAGCCTGTAATCCCACGCCTTTGGGAGACTGAGGTGAGTGGATTGCCTGAGTCCGCAGGTTCGAGACCCGCCTGGGTAACTTGGCGAGACCTCATCTCTACAATAAATCAAAAAATGAGCCAGGCTTGGTAGTGCTTTCCTGTAGTTCCAGCTACTTGGAAGGCTGTGCTGGAGCCCAGCAGGTTGAGGCTGCGGTGGCCGGGAGTGGCCACTGCACTCCAGCCTGGGCAACAGAGTGAGACTCCAACTCAAAAAAACCCAAAAAAACAAACAAGCAAACAAAAAAGAAAGGTCCGCTTTTAGCAAGAAAAATATACTATACTTAGGAAACCACTTTGAAAAATGTATTATCAGTAATCATTTGGAAACTATGGAAAATTCCCAAATTTAGAATTAAATGTCTAGGAGCCAAATGCAAAATAATCAAAAGTCCTGGTGGAGGAATAGCAAAGGAAAATAAAACTATAGAACAATAGGATAGGTGCTAGTCACAGGGATAACTGACCCAACAGATGGCTTTCAATGACAGGTGAGAAAGTCAGGTGCACTAGAGGACAGAATACAGTCGCTAAGAATGTATCTGCCAAAGTAAT
>NW_007199900.1:0-873 GCF_000164805.1 Carlito syrichta | reverse complement strand
TCACGCATTACAAAAGTTATGTAAATTACAGAACTTGTGACAACTAAGAAAGGGGAAGCTAATGGGTATTTATTGCCCTATAGATTAGGCGCCTTCTGCAGGAATATCAAGAATCTCCCAATGCTGCCTGTTGGAAATGCATAGGAGATAAAGTGAAGAATGTATCCTCCACTAGCTCTAAGGAGTGTTATCCAGAAAGTTACAGGGGCACTATCTTAGCTAGATCTTCTGGACAATTGTTACGGCTTCTCCATCTGCACTCGCTGTGTCACCTTGCACTCTTATGTGCTAGAGATGGCGTCTTTCCATAAACCTCATGAACTCACCTCTGCTAACTTCAAACTTGTCTTCTGCAGCTTCTTACCTTTCTCAGCTTTTAAAAAATTGAAAAGTTATGGTCCTGCTCTGGATTAAGCTTTGGCCTTAGGGAATATGGTAGCTGGTTTGATTTTCTATCTAAACCAGTAAAACTTTCTCCATATCAGCAATAGGCTGTTTCACTTTTTTTATCATTAATCTGTACACTGACAAAGCACTTTTAATTTCCTTCAAGAACTTTTCCTTTGTACTTACAACTTGGCTGTTTGGCATAGAGGCCTGGCTTTGGACTATCTCAGTTTTTAATATGCCTTCCTCACTAAGCTTCATCATTTCTAACCTTTTATTTAAAGTGAGAGACATTCCTTTTACTTGAACACTTAAAAACCATTATAAGGTTAATAATTGGCCAAGTTTCAATGTTGTTGTGTCTCAATGAATAAGAAACCTGGACAAGGAGTGAGCAGGAAGAACAGACAATTTGCAGAAAAGGTAAAATACACACAAAATTTATTGATTAAGTTTGCCATCCAATATGGGTGTGGTTTATGGCAC
>NW_007199899.1:82836-84322 GCF_000164805.1 Carlito syrichta | reverse complement strand
TTCGTTGATTTTGCTTTCCATGCTTATTAGTCTGTTGTTCATTTCCATCACAGTATTTTTTACCGCTGTCATTTCTGACATCAGCTCCTTCCTATTTTCCTCTTGTCTCTCCTCAATTTTTTTAATTCTCTCCATTAATGTCTTGATGTCTGGGTTTATTGCATGTAACCAGTCATTCTGGGGACTCTTCATTGTTTGTGTTCCAGAATCTGTTTTCTCAGTGTCTGATTTCCCAGGGGTCTGTGTAAGACCTATATTCTTCTTTTGGGTTTTTCTTCATTTGTGCGGTTTTCCCCCTCCCTACTTCTTCCTTCCCTCCATGTCACCGTCTTCTTTAATTCTGCTATTCAGGGGTAAAGGGATTAGTTTTACTTCTGTTTGTTCAATCTCCTATTCTTTATGTATGTCCTCTTACTTTGTTCAATTCTGAAGTTGCACTGTAGGTTGGAGGTGGTCCTTTTTGCAGTTTTGAGATTTACTTAAGGGGAGAGCTGTGATTCAAAATCTGTCAGCAGGTCCTGGTATTCGCTGACAGGTGTATGATAAATGTGGAACCCACTTCCCACTGCCCTGGAATCTGTCCGTGCAGTGGGGCTGTAGGTTTGCTCCCTGAAATAAAATGTGGTTAGCAGAGGGGAGAGAATGGAGCAGATAGTGGGTTGAAGAGGGGAGTGTAGAGATAGAGGAGTAAGTGGGTCTCTGACTCTTGCCCCAGGGGGCTGGGGACCCCAACATCACAACCTGCTCTTCATACAGAGCTCGGCCATTGCCACCGCTGGGACATCGCAATGGACTATACAGTTACTGCGGCGCAAACAGTGCCGCTGCCCCCACAGCCCCTCTCCACAAATGAGTGTGCCAACAAATAGAGAGAGAGGCCTATACTGAAACAGATAAAAACAATAGACCACAGCTACAGACGAACCAACTCTCATAAAAAAATAAAATATAAAATAAAACATATAGTGATGCTAACATACAAGCTAACCAACCACCTTGTTAGTGTGCTGTTCCTCTATACAAAGATATGGTTTACAGAGAAAAGAAAAGGAAAAGGAAAAAAGAAAAAAGGGAACAATTCAGTAGAAATAGAATTAAGTCATTAAACTAATAGAATCAATGAAACACACTCTGAGACATTTTGTTTAAGTCCAATGTCCTTTCAGGTCTGATTTCTAATTTTCTTTTCAAGCTGGTAAATTAGTTTGCAGTTAGTCAGTTGCCCCTGATCTGCTGTGAAGGACAGTTCAGATTACCCTCCCTTCAGCACTTTGGTCTATGTCTTTATCAAGCTTGTTTCTCCCGTTTCGGTGTTGTTACCTTGAATCGCCAGCAGGTGGTGGTATCTCAGTTGCTCGCCCCAGAGGGGGTGGGACGGACAGGAACAAGATGGTTGCCTGCCTCTGAGCAGGCAACAGGAGCCTTACGCCGGGCGGGCACGACAGTCTCGGACGCAGGAGAGGTGGCAGCGATCCCAGCAGATCTT
>NW_007199899.1:78321-82779 GCF_000164805.1 Carlito syrichta | reverse complement strand
GGGGTCCCCAGCCCCCTGGGGTGAGAGTCAGAGACCCACTGCAGATCTCCTTTGCAGAGGGCTTCAGAGACCAGGTCGCCCAGTCGCCATCTTGCCGCTTCTCTCTTTTTTTTTTTAAGTTGGTGTTTCACTCTGTAGCCCAGGTTGGAGTGCAGTCGCACACTCACAGCCACTGCAGCCTCGACCTGCTGGGCTCAAGTGATCTTTCTGCCTCAGACTTCTGAGTAGCTGGAATGACAGGCACATGCTATGACGTCTGGCTAATTTTTTGATTTATTTTAGAGACAAGGTCTCACCAAGTTGCCCAGGCTGGTCTTGAACCCCTGAGCTCAGGCAATCCTCTTGCCTTGATCTCTCAAACTGCTGGGATTATAGGCTTGAGCCACCACACCCCGCCAAATATGTACAATTCTTATGTGTCAGTTAAAAATAAAATATAAAAATAAAAAAAAATGTGCTAAAAATACAGTGGCTTTCTTTCAAAGATGTTTTCTTTTTGTATAGAGAATTTCAGTTCCATTGTTACAAAACAAATAATATTCTGAGAAGAATCTTGGAATCCTTTGTCATTTAAGTGTTTTGCTTTATTTTTTAAAATTCCAGATAATTTTTGTACATGAGAAAAATATGCTTCCAAGAATTATATGGTTATACCAGATGTAAACTTTTACAGCCTACACAATGCAGTTAGATCTTACGAATGACAACTTTTATAGAATAAAATATATGTATATATACATAAAATATATGTATATTTGTATGTGTGTATATATCTTTAAAATCTTATTTTTTAAAGATTGGTATCCAGATCTGTCAGACTATTGTCCACATCACTCTGTCTTTGGTCTTCAACATATTTCTCTCAATTAATTGATTGGATCAGAAAATAGGAATAATCCACTTGTTGGACTGAGGGCTAAAACTTCCTCAGTCCTTAATGTGCTTGAGGTAGCATAACACAAGTTTCTTCATGTGTAGATGATAGCAATCTCTACACCTAAATGTGCTATAAACTGAGAGAAAGAAAGAAACTCAAGGTTTTGTAGAAGGAGCCATCTAACCCCAGGGAGGGAAAGAAAGCCAACCAAGCAAACACACACCTCAAAGCAGTGTATGATTCACTGTGAATCACTGTGGAAGGTAAATATGATAATAACCTTTAAGTGCCTTTAAGTGCTTACTCAAGTGCACGGTACATTGTAAAGCATATTACACAGAGGCAGTATTTGACTCCACATCCCCACATAAAAGGAAATCTGACATTCCCTTTACAACCACATCCTGACATCTACTCCAAGGTTGAGGATACTATATCATGTGTAAGGGGACACCCTTCAGAATAGAACTTGGGAACACACAATGTGGGGGGAAATTGACAGTTTCAAATAATTACAGTGCAACCTGACAAGAGCAGTGACACTCAGTCAAGGGCTAAGGCAATGGGAATCTGGAGAAATGATGCTCAGGGGATCTGAGGAAGGCATCACCTTAAAAAGGTCCTGAGGATGAACCTGGTGCTGCCATTGTGGGAGTGTAGATGATTAAACAGATCCCCAGTCCTTAGTTTGCACATCTGTAAAGTGAGCATGACAGTAATTTTTTCCACACAAAATTGTCATAAGGATCAACGGACAAACTGGACACAATCATAATTAATAAATAATCAAGTTTATTAACATTATAAATTATTAATAAAAATATAATATCAATATTATAAAATATTAATTAAAAAGTTTAAAATATTTGGCAAGGTACTTTAATATAATTGATGCTCAATGTACTTTTCAAAAGCTACCTATAGATTTAATGTATATGTATTTAAAATTTATATATATTTAAATTTTGAATTTCATCTATATTTAAAAGCTATATATGTTTGCTATATATGTTTATTTATGTTTGCTGATTTTAATCAAACATTTATGTAATGCAATACTACTGTATAGAACTTTAATTTCCAAGGTGTTTTTTTGCTTGGTAATGTTTTGTTTTATTTTGTTTTTTCCATTCTTCTACCTCTACTATGTAGGCAAAATGTTTCCTTTTGAGAACTTTTTTTTTTTTAATCTGGGAAACAAAAAAATAGTCGCTTGGGGCAAGATAGGGTGATTAGGGAAAGTGAAGCATGAGAGCCATGCTGTTTATGGTCAAAAACTGCTGAACACTCAATGCGGTATGGACAGGTTATTTGTATAAATCACCCATCACGAAATAGGCAAACACATTGAATCCCACCCCCCCCCAAAATAAACCTCAAAAACCATTCACTGAAGACTAGCACAGCTTCTCACAACAATGCTACCAGTTGACGGGTTCCTAGAACACTTTCCTAGTGGAGGAAACCTGTACTACACACAAGGGGTCTGCCCTTCAAGAGATAATTCTTATTTTTATGGGGGGCTCCCCTCTCGTATGCCAACAGAAAAATCAAGTAATAAAGAAACAAGTGGTCTATAAATGACAAAAAAAGAGCAGTTCAAATTCTCTGATAAAAGGTCTCATCTGCCTCAGGGTAGGGGAGAAAGAAGGAATGGTGGGGATTTAGTAAACTCGAGGTGACACTACCATCTAAAGTGGTAACTGGGCAACCCCCTGGACTCCCCTCCCACTGTGGGAGCTTTTATGATCTCTTAATGAATCCTGCTTTCTAAAAAGAATAAAAATAAAAAAATAAAGTGGTAGTCACTCCTCATCTCTTGACAACTATTGATCACCAGATCTTCCACATCTTCAGGAGATATTGGGGCTCAAATTTTTTTGTTGGTGGTGGTGGTTTTTTTTTTAACATTGGTATCTAGTATATAATTACAAAGAAAACAGATGAATAGTGAGCAGCTCAAATAAAGCAAACTTTTGAGATCCATGCTGTGTACAGTTTGTCAGTTTTAGACTTGTGATCTCAAGTATCATAGGGCTCTCTTCCCACACCCGATTAAATTTAAGATGAAAAATAACTTCTTCCTCTCTATGGTCTCAGTGTTGTTTCTTCCTCTCTCATCACTCTTGTCCATTTTTACCTTTATTGTAGCTCTAACCTTGACATATCTCCCCTTTTAGATTTATTGTCTCTCTAAACTAAGGCAACATAAGGACTCATCTTTTCATCCTTCAAAATGCCTAGGATCTATAGATGGCGAAGATGGATCATTTCCATGAAAGGCAGAAAGAATTGTTTTTATCAAAAGTGGTCAACAAATGACCTCTTACTTTGTTACTTATATTCATTAATAATAGAAAGTTGAATTTTACAAACCATGTATGTGTAAACCATGTGTATGTATTTCTGCCGGGCTCAGCCTGTAATCCCGTGCCTTTGGGAGGCTGAGGTGAGTGGATTGCCTGAGCCTGCGGGTTCGAGACCCATCTGAGCAGCGAGACCTCATCTCTACAATAAATCAAAAAATCAGCTGGGCGTGGTAGCACATGCCTGTAATTCTGGCTACTTGGAAGGCTGAGGCGGAAGGATCGCCGGAGCCCAGTAGTTCGAGGCTGTCCCAACCACTGCACTCCAGTCTGGGCAACAGAGTGAGACTCCAACTCAAAAAAAAAAATAAAAAAGTATGTATTTCTATGTATATGTATATATCCCACATGCACATAAAAACTTATGTATACAAATGTATGTGTGTGTGTGTGTGTGTGTGTGTGTGTGTGTGTGTGTGTGTGCTGTATAAGTGGAATAATCTCAGATGGTTTCAGGAAATAATAATAATAATTTTTATTTTAAAGATATGGGATACAACTCAGGGTTAGGTATACAAGTGTTCATTATGCAGGTACCCTTGTTGATGAGATGTGCCCCCCTGGCAAATTCCCACTTTAATAACAACTGTTCACTTGTTCTTACTAATGAACACTTTGTCTGAAAGCCAGTTTCCCCCCCCCCACAAATACATCATTCTGTTCACAACATGATGATGGAGGACACAATCTTAATACTTCATTACATTGGCCATCCAGAGAACTAACAATCAGTGTGTTTGTACTAATATCTGTAGCCCATTTTGTGGTCTTCTGAAGAGCTCAGTTCAATGGCATGAGATCTGAGATGACCACTTTAGTTGCTTGTCTTCTTCACGAACTTCTATGACTAGAAATCCTTGGCTGAACATTAAATACAAATACTGAGTTTATCTAAATCTGAAGTTTTGACTGCCCAATTCCACAGGAGTTAGTTCCTATAATATGATGCTATTGTCCCCAGGGGGTCTCTGAAGAAATCATTATTTGTTGTATGTTGGTTTACTTATTGAATACTCACTTTGAGAACAACAGCTGTGTATAAATTATGAAAATCAGCCGGGCTCGGTGGCTCAGCCTGTAATCCCGTGCCTTTGGGAGGCTGAGATGAGTGGATTGCCTGAACCCGCGGGTTCAAGACCCGCCTGGGCAGCGAGACCTCATCTCTACAATAAATCAAAAAATCAGCCGGGTGTGGTAGCGCATGCCTGTAATTTC
>NW_007199899.1:61486-77718 GCF_000164805.1 Carlito syrichta | reverse complement strand
TCCGCCTCAGCCTTCCAAGTAGCCGGAATTACAGGCACGCGCTACCATGCCCGGCTGATTTTTTGATTTATTGTAGAAATGAGGTCTTGCTGCCTAGGCGGGTCTCGAACCCGCGGGCTTAGGCAATCCATTCACCTCAGCCTCCCAAAGGCGCAGGATTACAGGCTGAGCCACCAAGCCCGGCTTTTCTGACTTTCTAAACCCATTTGTAATATATAAAATGTTGAAAATTTGAAGTCAGCTAAAAAGATAACTTAGTTCACAAAAGGAGAGCACTTATGAAATAGTGTAAAATGAAAGAATATGTAATGTATAATGAATTGTCTAAAGAATAGGCTCTATGAGTATTGTATTTAAAAAAACTGTATGTCAGAAGGTCTTGGTTCTTGTCTCTGTTATGACTAAAACAAGCAGTGTAACTTTCCTGAGTTTTATTTTTCCCATAACTATAATAATCTAAAAACCACATAATATCAGAAATTCTCTGATTTTATGACTTTTCCAGTTCTCATTCAGTTAAGGTTTTTCAAGTCATCTCCTATGAATATAGCCAGCAATCACTATAGAAAATATTTTACCACAAATTAGAAAATACAATTATAATTGTACTGAGGTATTGTAAATGACAGACTGTGTAAGAAGTTTAGGAAAATAAAAACAAGTGGTTTATGAAGTCCCTTTGCAATGAAATATTAAAATTTTGGCAGTTCAAATGAACGTTTGATATTCTAAAAGTTGAACCAGCTTTCTTTGTCAAGTTGGCCAAATCATTACTTGCTTTAAAAAGTTCATTTGAATAAATGTTAAAAACGCATTTACAAATCAACTGGTTATTGTTAGTAGATTAATTTGAATGCAAATTCACTTTAATACCTTTAGGTCAGAAAGTCTTGTCTTAATGTGAAAATAATCCATCTCTTATATTTCTACCAAAACATTGAAAGCATTTAGCAGTACATACGTAAACTATTTATTTATGTGAAATTTCCCAAATATTTTTATTCCAATAACAGCTCCCAAATTTTATTATTTTGTGACAACAAAAGAAAATAATATGAGACTATTATATTTGCTACTATGTTACTGAAATTCAATCTTACATTTGGCTTTTAATATTAAATATCTTCCAATCAGCAGCAAATATCGACCATTAGTATGATTACATAAATGTAATTTCAACGAATATGTATCCATTAGAATAATTCAAAAATGGAATATAGATGAGTTCAGGAATCCTCTTTCACTGTGCAGTGGGGCATGGGTCTCTCTCTTGTGTTATACTACAGGAATCTTTTACATTGACTTCTTGGCCTCTTCCTTGTGCCTACAGATACTACTTTCTTTTCCTTCATTTCTTCTTTCTCTTCCTTTGTCATAGAGAGCATGCTGCAGGACTGTCAGGTTTATGCTTTTTGTTGAAGGAAATGCCAAGGAAAAAAATTCAGTCTGCATTCACTGAGTACTGAGTACACAGGACAATACTCAGTCCCATGAATAACATTCAGGGGAGGATTGAGATGAGGTCTGTATAGGGTCAAATGAGTAAAAGGCCATAAAATGAAGCAAACTGCGATCAGTGCCAGAAAGAGGTAAGAACAGAGCTCTGGAAGAATCTTAAAAGGACACATGTCCCCAGCTACTTCTATCATCTATAACAATTTAGATGCTCTCAATATAATTTAGTAAAACTCTTGCCAAAGGTCTTTCTGCATATTAACACCAGAACTCGAATCCCCACCTATCACAATTCTTAAGAAATACAGATACTGGATTTAGTTATGTAGTTATAGAATTTACAAAGCATTTTCATATGCTTTTAAATCATACAACATTTACCTGCATGTCATTATTCCTATTTTAAGAATGAGGAGGAGTTATTATACAAGGTTATTCAGTGAGCGAATAGAGAGCTAGGGTTGGAGCCCAGGCCAAAATAATTAAATCATCTCAAAGTTTGAAGAGTGGTTACCATTCACGTAATCTTTTCAATCAATTCAGTTCTCCTGTTTCTCAAAACCATAATGCCAAATCCTACAAAATTTAAGGTAATAGTAGATTTGTAGTAACACTTAGAGTTTCTTTTTTTTTCAATATCACTTCTTTTATCACCTTATTGGAGTAATTCCCTGAATGTGTCTCTCAGCTTTCTGTCTATTATTTCCCTTCTATAATTCATTCCACACACAACTGTGAAGTTAACAAGGTTCTTTGAAAACACTGTACTGATACTTCATTCCTCCTATTTAGTGGTTCCCTAAGATCGAAGAAATGTACAAATCATGCCCATTAAGTCTCCCACATTTCGTATTACAAATTATGTCGAAAAGTATAATCCTGTTTATATTTCTCTAACATAGATTGTCATGTAGAAATAATGTCATTGCCATGTATTGACAGCAGCCATCTTTTCAAGTTGCAAAATATATCATAAACATAATACTTTAGTGTAAAATAATTTATTCTCAATCTTGACTAAGCCCAACACATTAGATGCCATATTCCAAAGAAAGGTGAGAATCCACCATGTAGCACATAGACCAAGGAGAGTGCAGAAAACCAGTCTTGCAATTCTTAGCCCTACAATCCCAAAGAGGTCATGAATGGATTAGAGAGTAAAAATAGGACAAAATTAGAAGGGTTATGGCATGATGTGTATCCATCTCCCTACAGGGAGAAAAGGTGGAGGATGCACGCTGTTGGGAGCCAACATCTATAGCTACATGGCTGAGGCCTGTAAAGGCCCATCTGGAAGATCGCCTCTGACATAGGATATCAGTTATACCTATAATATTGGCGTGTGATTAGTGACCAGTGTGCATGCATGGCAGTAAAACTTATAAGTAAATCTCAATACACCTGATGGAAAGTGCATAGCCAAATTATTTCTCTCTGTCTTTCTAAGTTTTACTTCTTTCTAGATATTTTTTAACTTCTATTTCCTGGTAGACTGGGTAGTCAGCTCTTGTTCCCGAAAGCTGTTGCCCCTAGGGCTAAGATTAGAAACTAAATTACCATGATAGTTTTGTCGCCCTGCCCCTAGCCAGGCAGAACGTTTTCTTTTGTTTCGTTAATTACCGAAACTCTGTCTGCTTCAGCCCATGGCCGCCATCTTGGCAACCCTGCATTTCCTTGTTCAAGAGTGTGACAGCTACTATTTGATTTTTAGAGTAGACTTGTTAGGATAAAATATATACATATACACTCATAGTTGCGTAAATTTATGCTTGCTGTTTTGTTTCCTTTTGCTACATTATTCAAATATAATAGTTACTATACGATTTATAAAAGAATTAATGATGAGGTATTAGCTTAATAGGATATAGCATAGTATTAAAGCCCAATAACTAGATCATATAAAAATTAAAGTTTAGACGTATGAAACATGAATTATAGTAAAGTTTTGTAGTTTAAGAATAAGTTTTAACTGAGTTATAAGGCATTACGTTAAATCATAATAGGTTAATAGTATAACTGACAGTTAAGTCATTTAACTAAACTTATAGATTATAGTATAGTGTTAAGTTGATAGTATTAATCGTTAAAAATATTGGGAGTCAGTGAAATTGGATTGAACCTAGAGTTAACTTAGAAAAGTTTTTTTGTATTAATCAGGGTATAGAACAAAGAGTATAATATGGATGATTCATTGAACATTATGGAAAACACTTTGAACGATTTGTATTGAAATTGTGCACCTGTGACCTTAATGTAAGCACGGTAGGCATCATGGAATTCGAATTATTTGCTTGGAAATTGCAGATCTCGTGGTGGTCTTGTGATGCATAGTTTGTAAAGCACGGAACTTGTACGCCCCCAGTAAGTGATTATCACACTGCTGGAGGGTATAGAAAATGGTGTATAAGTTGGAAGGAGTCCGAATAAAATTTGGCTCAGTCCTGATCAGACTGTTCCCAGAAGAACTGCCTCTGAGTAGTCTCTTCTCGCTATCCAGATTCTCTGGTGCGGGTCCTAACCCACCCTTGGTCAGTGCTGGTCACCGACAGCACCCCATATTAATTTATGTCAATAAGGAGTCATTTGGAAGCCATATCACAAGTTGTGTTTTATAATATTTTCTGGACACAACAGAAAGGTGTCTGATTTATATCTGAGACATCAAAATGGTAGGTGTCTAACTATACCATAGCTGTACCAGTGAAGGAAAATCAGGGTGTTTCTGTATTACTAATAGGATCAGCCTATGATCCCATATTTCCCAAGTCAAAGAATATGTGTTTCCACTGAAGTATATGTTGGCCTCTTATAAAAGAGCTATCATGAGTGCTTTAAATTTTGCCAAAAAGTCACCTTAAAAAAATTAACATCACTTAAAAATGATAGGATCTCTTGGGGATGAACAACAAAGAACCAGGAGTCAAAGGAAAAGTTTTAGGCAGACCACAAGAGTATCACCTTCTCCAAATAAGAGATCCCCAGGGATTTCAGAAAGGTAAGATTTCCTAAAAAAACAATGAAAATACTTCCCACAGAGAAAGGGTTGGCATTAAACCATTGAAAGTCTAGAAAATGTGATGCCATTTATACAAGGGTAATACTGAAATAATATATACCCTATCTTTTCCCTTGAAGGATCAGAAATCAATGTTTGTGCTATGGTTCAGATGTTTGTCCCTTCTGAAAGTCAGGTTGAAACTTAATTCCCAATATAACAGTATGAAGTGGTGGGTCCTTTAAGAGGTGATAGGATCATGACAACTTTGTTTCGTGAATGGATCGATTTATTTATGGATTAATGGCTTAATGAATGAATGTGTTATCCAGGGATTAGGCTGGTTATCATGAAAGTTGGTTTTTATAAAAGCCAGTTTGGCTGTCTCTTAATGAGCCCCCTCACCGTATGATGCTCCTGTGTCATTTTGTGTCTTTGCAGAGAGCCACCACGAGCAAGAAGGCCCTCACTAGATGCAGCCCCTCAATCTTGCACTTCCCAGCATCAAGATATTAGCTCTTTGTCAACAAGCTTGGAGGAGCCATAAAGGTGACTATGGAACTTGCCCTGAGTTTTTTCTCAGGACAAGAAAACTAGTTATTTGGGATAAATGTATGCATGCATATACCAAAATAATGTTGCTTTTATCATACCTCCTACAAGTCTTGCTTGTTCAATATTGTCTACTTCAGGAATTATGGAATGGTTAATTATATATTTGATGTAATATCATTGACTCATCTGGTGCATTATTTCTATACAGTTATTTTCCTTTTTTAAAAATTTAAACTATACAGCTGTGAGCATTCCTGTGCTTCCATTATAAAGTCTATTATTATGAACTGCTTCCTTATATCTCTCATATAGACTGGGATGATACTCTGATGCTCTAGTGTTCTATGAATACATTTTTTCAGTAAATGCTGACTTCTTTCTTTTCTCAAATATATTGGTGGTCACTGATGATGTTATAAAAAAGAAGTGATGGTCATGAAATTATTTAGCTTCATCAAGGTCAGGAGGAGGAGTTAAGGTGAGGAAGGAGATAAAAAGGGCACAAGTACTTGGTGCAATCAAATAGATAAAATCAATATTAAAGAGTAATCCAGCAGGCTGGACTCGGTGGCTCAACCTGTCATCCCAGAACTTTGGATTGCCTTAGTCTGGGGGTTCAAGACCAGCCCAGGCAACTTGGCAAGATCTCGTCTCTACAATAACTCAAAAATTAGCTGGGCATGGTAGTGCATACCTATAGTTCTGGCTACTTGGAAGGCTGAGGAAGAAGGGTCGACTGAGCCTAGCAGGTCAACGCTGGGGTGGCCGCGAGCATGCCATTGCATTCCAGCCTGGGCAACGAGAGTGAGACTCCAACTCATAAAAAAATAAAAATAAAAAGAGTAAACCAGCAGCCATTTTCCTTCCAATAAGAGGGGTGAAATCCTCCTGTGAGTTACCTGGAGCATAACATCAATCCAATACAACATAAATATTTGATGCACAATGTGCATGTATAGTTCTGCAAAGCTTCGCTAAAAGCAGCTTGAAAGACACACTCCTGGTAATACTCAAAGGACTTGGCACACTATACTATGCCAACCACAAAAATCACTTTCTACAAACTTCAACAGTTTGAAGACATTTAATAGAAGACAAAACCACTTCAAATCAGGAAACAGTGGATGGCTCATTGATGGTTTATTGCGTTCTATTTTTTCTTTCTTATTTAACTTTTACATCTACTCTCAAGCATCACCTGCCCATCCAGACCATCACATACTTAATGAACTTCCTAAAACAGCTCAGTACATTCCTCTGTTGTTAGGTAGCAGAGGTGTATATAGTGCCTTTTAATTATAATATTTAAAAAATGCATCATATAAATGTTTTTTAACTTCTAAAATCATAGAACATATATATGAAATTAGAATTTCAGTATTCCTCAGTATTTTACATGAGAAGAAAATAATACCTTTTCAAAAACTGCACATGAAAAGAGAGAGCACCATAAAATGTAACTTCAGATATTCAACTTTTAGACAAAAGTAGCAAACATGTGGTACTTAATACACATATTTGATCATAATGTAAGAGTTTTTTTTTTTTTTTTTGAGTTGGAGTCTCACTCTGTCACCCAGACTGGAGTGCAGTGGCCGCTCCCGGCCACCGCAGCCTCGACCTGCTGGGCTCCGGCGATCCTTCCGCCTCAGCCTTCCAATGTAAGAGTTTTTATAGGAATCAGAAAATGTGTTTCAAATGTTAATGAGAGCTCGTAAGGTCTCCAGTGAATAATATCTACAGTCATCCCTTTGCAAAGAGGACTTTGTTTGAAAATTAGCAGGTCACAAGTTGACGAAGGTTTAAGCAATATAATAAATAACATGAGGGGGACCCCCCAAACAACCAGAATTTTGGAGAACAGGCCCTTTGTAGTACACTCAGAATTTGTTCCTCTGGATCAAATGGTCAACCAAAGATTTTATCTGGAAGTTTTGAGAAAGTTGTGTCATGATTTGTGGAATATACATCCCGAGTAATGACAAACAGGTAACTGGTTCTTTCACCATGATAATGAACCAGCCCACACCATGCTGAATGTTCAGCCGTGTTTGACCCCAAACGGCATGATCCCATGCCCACCCTCACTATTTACCTTATCTCACCCCAAATGACTTTTTATTTTTGTTTCCCTGGATGAAAAATTCTCAAAGGGAAATGTTTCACCAGTGCAGAAGAGGTGAAACAGAAAATGACGGAAGCACTAAAAGACACCAAAGTTGACAAGTTCAAAAACTGTTCTGAGCAGTGGAAAAAGCATCTCAGTAGGCGTATTGCATCAAACAGAGAGTACTTTGAATGTGACTGAAATTTAAACATGTAATAAAATAAATACACAATTTTAAATAAATTCTGGGATTTTTAGAGCCCTCCCTTTATATTTTTTGCTGATTATCAGACCTGAAATTTTGCATGTATGTATTCATTCATTCTGTTAGTTGTATTCATTCACTCAACCTTAAACTTTACAAAATTGTTAAAAGATAGATACCATTAATATTCATTATATCATTCAGGAAATTAAGGCATAGGAGATTAAGTTAACCAAAGATCACAGAGACAGTGGTGGATCTGGGATTTTAATTCAGTCAGTCTCAGTACATGCTTGTAAGTAAGTTCCTTTTTATACTATTGTGTTTCTACATTTTTTTTCTAATAGAGAGAAAATCTCTCTCTAATATTGACTTTATCTTGTTAGAATAGAGACAGAGGAAAAAAATGTGAGTTTATAAATTAATTTAGCATTTCAAACAAATTATCCTAAGGACTCATTGCCTGAGAATGAATTCTGTAGATCTTATTTCTAAGCCCTGAATTTTGCACCCCAAAAGACTAGAATACTTTTAGATGCTCCTTGAGTACTTGGTATAAAATTTTCCCCATTTTTCCCCCTATATGCTAACATGATACAGAATCTGGTAACTCCAATCTAATAAAACCTACATGGGAGACTCTGTGACCAGCGAATATGAAAAATCAGTTATAATGGGATCACTTGTAAGGTTTAATTTTAAACAATTCATTTACTTCCTTCTGCCTTAGTTTCTTTATCCATAAGATGAGAAAACAATTAGTTTCTAGTCATATATTTATAGTGAAGGCTTAAATTAGATACCTTGCATTGTACTGAGAACATTGCCAATCTTATGTAAAAGCTAAGTGCATTTTAGATATTATTAGATATTTTAAGGGCTATTGAAAAGAGAAAAGATTTCAAGCAGACTTTAATTTATTCATTGTGCATTTGACAACCAATTATTTTGTGTAAAACTAAAGTAACACCAAAACAGTAAGCATATCCAACATTGTTATATAATATTTATAGTGTATATATAATGTATATAATATTATATATATAGTTACCATAAATGACTTACAGCTGTTTTAGGAAAATTAACAAAATATTAAATATAAAGCATTCTATTTTGTATAGTAAAAGACTAAACATTATTTATAGAAATACTCCTACTTATTTATATAAATATGGAGTCACAGATTCCTATTTTAGCAATGGGCTGTATTCCAGTATTATCATTATTTATTTTAAAGCTAAAATTCTCCTCTGGATTTGACATGTGTCCATTTTAAAAGGACACATTCTCTGAATACACTCTTACTTCCTAGCTCTAAAAGTTGTTCCAGACTCATCATGTAATTCCCCTACCCAGCATTAATCATTTCTAAAGAAACTCTGGTTCTTTTTACTTGAGGATAATATTTAAAACCAATATCTGAGCACTTGGTGTGTTTGCTACTGGGTGACCTTGCTTCTAGGTTATCTTAGCAAAAACATGAATAAATTATACACACACATGCATACATTTGCTTACATGTGTAAATATGTATATACAAACAACTTCACACAAATCTATAACTACATATGCTTATGCACACACATATCCATGTAAAACTTTGATATCATATTTATATTGATATTCCAATTGCCCTCTACAGTAGGTAAAATAATACCCCTCTTTAATCCCTGAAATTTGTGATTAAAGACCTTGAGATAGGAAGAGGTATATGAATTATCCAGGTAGGCCCAATGTAATCGCAGGGGTGACATTAATAAGGAGAGGGAAGGGTTGTCAGATAAGGAGATTTGATGATGAAAGCAGAGGTCAGAGAGTTACAGAGATTTGAAGATGCTACACTGCCCTAAAAGAGTGATGGGTCATAAGCCAAGGATGCAGGCAGCCTCAAAAAGCTGGAAGAGCCAGGCAAAGGGATTCTGCCTTCCAACCTCTAGAAGAAATCAGTCCTACTGATACTCTGACCTTAGCCATGTGAGTCTTATTCTGGATTTCTGACCCCCAGAACTGTGAGAGAATAAATATGTATCACTTTAAGTGGCTACATTTGTAGTAATTTGTTATAGCAGAAATATAAAACTAATATACCGATCCAAGGCTCTCACAGTTATTTTTAGCTTTCCTGTTTTCTATGTTAATACACACTTGTTCCAACAGTAAGAAACTTGACTCCTAGTATCCTTGTTATGTCTACTTATTTGCAAATCTATTTTTTCATCTGCTCAACCAATTCTATATTCATTCATTATAAGTCCTATATCAAATGTTCTTTTCATATAATTTTCGGAAAATTTGAAAGGATAAATATGATTTAGTCCAACGAGAAAGAATACTTTAAAGGCATTAAATAACTTGAGAAAAAGACTAAGCATATAAGGAGGTGGAAGATTTTGGAGGCTAGAGAGGAAAAATAAAATTCCTAGAGTGTAAAGTCAGGTAAGGTGAAATTGCTAAGGTAAATGTTTACAGAAGGCCTGAGATACAAAACCAAATAGAGACACTCAGAGAATTAGGTCCAGTGTGTTTAACCAGTTTGTGAAAGAAACTCTAAATGGTACTAAATTTAAGAAGGACGGGGTCTAGGGAGTAGAAATAGAAGCAGAAAGATCAGTTAGGAGGTTAGTGCATTAATTTAGGAGAATATTGTGGTAACTTGGCCAAATGTTGGAGGAAAAAGGTGGATAATGGGATAATAGGATTCTGCATATGTACAGAGTAGAACTGAAAGGATTAGGTGATAAATTAACTTCAGAGATAAGGCAAAAGAACACATCAAGGGACACTGAGAATTGTGCCTTGAGCATTTGGATGTATTGGGGGATTCTCTTAACTTTACAAGATTTTCATTTAATTCGCTTTAAGCTCTACCCCATATAGTCCATTCAGAGGTTATTAGTATCTACAGTTTTTGAGCTGATCTGGGAGTTGATGGGGATGATTCTTGACTTCTCTAGCACTCTGAGAATTTTACCTATCTTTTATCTAGAGTAAACTACTACTTGTCTATTTGCATTTTCCACAGTGTAACAGGTTGAGAGCAACTACTGACAATTTTTGCAATATAAAGCCCATAGCACAATGTCTGGCATAAAATATATGCAGTATGTGTTACCCATTGTTATTATTTTTCTGTGATATTTTATTGCTTCCGGTCATTTACTACCATTTAATGGCTGGTTTTGATGGAATGCAAAATAAACAACCATTATTTTATGTTTCTTGTGAATACTATTTAATCATAAACCTGAATGTTATTTTATTTCTCCTCTAGTTCAGGCCAAATCCAGGCACTTACTTGAGGATCATTTTATTTTTATCATTTTTTAATAAAATAAAATATTTAATTTTATTTTTAGTTCTCTTAAGTAACTTGAGATTAGTGTGGAAACATACCATCAGACATGTTACAGGTAAGAATGTAATAAGTTCATTTAGGATGGAGTGACCCATTATATAAAATGCTGTCATCTCCAAAAACAGTAAGTAGATCTACTACTCTGAGTTTTAATCATCAGGGACATCTTAAACTTGACTGTGAAACCATAGCATTAAAAGTTGAAATAAGTCAATGTTGTCATAACTAAACTTAGAGCTAAGTTATGACAGAAAATGCGGTTTTACCGACCCATTCTTTGGTTGACATTTCTCAAAGTATGTCCTATGAAATACTTTTATAGGATATAATTACGTTTGATGAAAACAAGCTTAATTGTTTAAAAATGTTTGGCCAAGACTTGTAAAATGAATGAGGGTTTAATGTCCTATTTTTTTATTATTAATGTTCGTCTCAGAGATGATTGGGGATGAGAAATATCAAGGAACAAATTTCTACTTTATGTGATCACAAATGTTCTTTTTTCTTTGAATGTGTAATAGGATTCATAGGAACACACTTTGGAAAATATGGATATAGACATCATTTCATATAATAGTGTTGTGATATGACTGTGAGTGGTTACCTCTTCTCAATCCAGGACTGAAGACTACAGCAATAATGGAATTTGCAGTTATCTCAAATCAGGTGTATTTCACTCATAGTCAGAAACATCGCAAGTTACAATAAATGCAATTCCTTGATAAGGATTTGTTACTGTGGGAAAACTATTATGACTCCAAGATAGTTGTACTCAGGGGTTGCAATTCTTTGACATCCCTCCAATTAATGCCAGTGTTTTCACAACTAGGGAAAGCACTCTGTCGGCTTGGGTATCACATACTTCTAATTATATAGGCAGTGAAATATTTTCATAACCTTGGAGCATGTTGAAGGAGGAAGAAACTAGAGTTTACAAGGCTAGGCTCATCACTGTTGTAAGCTTGCTACCAGATAGACGTGGGCTTCGAAAGAATATTTATGTAAGTTCTGAGCCATGATGACTAACTCCACAGCAAAGGAGCATCTGAGGACAGCAGCCTGCTTCTATAACTGTTGCTTCTTAGGTACTCAGCTTTAGAAATAAAATTCATTTTTATAAAATTTTCTGAAAGTATAAGTTACGTAGTTTTTTTAATCTGAGTTGTTATCAGAGTGGGTGGGTGAGGGAGGAGGCATAAGAGCTGATGAGCTGGGCATAGTGTCTCAGAGGATTTTCTTGCCAACTATATTTTAATTTCCAGAAACTCCAGCAAACTGGGGAATGCATGTTTCAGGCTGGCCACCCATGCTGAAGGTACGAACGCTTTGAAAACTATCAGACTGTATATAAATCGTCTGGATACTATTTTTATTATTGTAATATAAGTAGAGCCAGAATTACTGTCTTGGAACTTCTAATCTGGGAAATAATTAACGATATGCTTCATGATTTTGCCATTGCACCTATTTCACTTCTGATAAAACTAGTAAGCCCAGAAAGTTCTTTGCACAAATATATATATTTATATATTTAAATATATGTATGCTGGTAATGTTTTCATCAGTTCTGCTTATTACTGGCCACCCTGACCTCTCTTCATTAGTGATGCTGTACCTCAGAAAAACATTGACTCCATTTGTACACTGACATTTTCTTCACGGTATTATCCCCATTAACTTGGACTAACATGTCCCCGATTTCTCTTCTGAGTTTAACAAGAAATTAATGTTTTCTCGTTGCTCTCATTTAAACTCCAACATTTTTGCCCTTAACAACTCTGATGACCATTCCAGGCAGAGTTCCAAAATTGCTTTGACAGGTGAATGAGGCGCTATCATTGATGCAAAACTTCCCCAGCGTAATACTTCTAAGGTGAGCGTAATGGTGATATTCAGCGATGATGTATGTGGCACTTTTTCTAGGATGAATTTGTGAACTTAATTGTCAGACCATATATAATATACATAATATTATATAATTATGCTTTTTCTTAACATCAAAGGTATTTTTTCAAGAAATAAAAAAAATTGTTAGGCATACATTTTTTTTGATGATTTCTAAAAATACCCATTCCTCACTTTACTGGGGAGTTATGCATTACATTCTACAATTCACAGTTGACAATTACTCTGTGACTAATGTCCATCCCCATGGTCCTCTGATGAGAAAAGTTCTGGACAAAAACTTTCTGCCAATACTGTACATCAGATACACAAGAACAAAGTGTTGGGGTGGAGATGTAGCAGAAATGAGAACTTACCAGCTGTATTTGGCAGCAAATGACATAATTAATTTCAGTCAACACACACATGAGTCAGATCTTGTACCATGTGCTAATGTACAAGACAGATATGGTCCTTGGTATTGACAATCAAGTGGAATGAGACAGGCAGTGCAAAATCAATCATTACATGAATCATCTAGATGACATAAGGAAAACAAAATTGGATAATGGGATGGAATGTACAGTTAGTTGTGTGTGAGTGCTTGTTTAGAGAGGTAGTCACGGTAGGACTACCACGGTAGGTAGTCACAGTACCTATTGAAGGTACTGATATTGAACAGAGGCCTAAATGATGAGAAGTATGCTAACTCTGGGAGAACATTCTATGAAAGGGGAATCCCAAGTGCTCAAATAAGAAAACAAATCACTGCTACTCTTGTGTAGTGTTTTATGGTTTTATCGGCATCCACAATCACATGATAAAAAGTTTCTCATAACTAAACTCAAGTTAGGATAGTGGGTTGCCTGTTTTAGGAGATGGCAGCAATTTATCTAATAGGTTACCCCATCCTAAATGTGTTTAGACTGTTATACTGACATCTTACATGTTACACTTTATTTCTTACAATAGTCTCAGGTTACTTTATAAAAAGGACCACATTGAGAAAGAACATTGATCCTGAATCAACAACCTGGATTCAGCTGAAACTAGGTGGAGCAAATAATGTAAAATTTATACTTATAATTAAATATGTCCTGCTGAGGTCTGAAAGTGTCTCCCCCCAAATTTATATGTTAAGACTTAATTCCCAAGGCAATAGTATTTATAGGTGGAGCCTTTGGAAAGTAGTCTGATTAGTGCTCATGTAAAAGAGGTGTGAGGTAGCCGATTTGCTTCTTCTACTATTAACCATAAGGGATAATAAGCCCTTTGCCTTGATGTAGGTCTTCCCAGCATCCAAGACCATAAGCAATATACTTCTGTTCATTATATCAGCTAGAATGAACGAATACATGTGAATCAACTTAAAGGATTAACAAAGAGAACACACAAGAACAAGTAATAAGACATAGCAAAATAGCAAGAACAAACACATAGCACATACTTTGTGCCAGGCATTTTTCTAGGTGCCTTACCTATAACAATCAAGAATAGATATCCTTACAGCTTTGGAATACAGAAAAGGCAGATAGGCAACTGCTACCTGACTAGAAATGAGATCTGTGAAAAGCTGAGGTGACATGGAGAAGCCCACCAATGCCTGTCAGCACACAGAACCCAGAACACGGAAACTGTAGACCTAACACCCTCTGCATTGGAATAAGATGGATGATGAGAACCGGGAAGGTGTGGCATTTGTCGAGAGCATAATTGAAATGACTAAGGATGTATTTATTTTAGGAGTGAGGCAAAAGAAGGAGCTCATCTCCCATCTAGATCACTGCAATGGCTCCTAGTTGGACTTTCTTCTGGTACTTTTACTATCATGCACTCCATTCTCCACAGAGCAGGCTGAGTGATTTACAAATGGAAATGAGATTGCAACCAGCCTGGGCAATGTAGTGATGCCATCTCTACCAAATAATAATAATGAAAAGAAAAATAAACTTCATGGAATGAGACTTAAACAGGATTAACTGAAAAACTTTTACAGTCATGGGAGCCCTCCAATGCATCACATGCTCTAGGCGCTGTTTTCAGCTTTCTCTGGCTCCTTCTTTTCACTCACTCCTAAAACAAATGCATAACTTAGTCATTTCAATTATACTCCCAACAAATGCTACGCCTTTCCGGTTTTCATCATTCTTATTCCAACATTACCCCGAGCCACAATCATCTCCCATCTAGATCACTGCAATGACTCCTCACTGGGTTTTCTTTTTGTACTTTTACTATCTTATACTCCCTTCTCCACAGAGCAGGCTGAGTGATTTAGCAATGGAAATTGGATCGCAACCAGTCTAGGCAATGTGGTGACACCATCTCTACCAAATAATAACCATGAAAAGAAAATAAAAAGAGAATTAGCTGGATGTGATGGCATGTGCTTGTAGTCCTAGCTACTCTGGAGGCTGAGGTGGGGGGATCACTTGAAGCCAGGAGTTTGAGACCAGCCTGGGCAACAGAGTAAGGCCCCCATCTCCCCAAAAGTAAAAAAGTAAATTAGATTATATTCTTCTACTGTTTAAAAGATCTAATGAGTTATAACAAACCAAGAACAACGAAAACACCCAAACTTTAAAACCAGGTTTATAAAGTTCCAGAGAGTCTACCAGAATGTTTGATCTTTTTCTCTTCCCACTGTAACAAGGGCCACCTTCACCTCATTCTGAATACTTGTCTGAGGACTTGACCTGAGGACCTATAGTAGCAATGTTCCCTGTGTGTTTCCAGGGATAGTTCCTAATTGCCTGCTACTTGGTTATTTGTTGACATGGTACTTCCTCAGGGATGCTTTCTCTATGGGCATTCAGTTGCCTCCTAGTCACTCCCTTTTCCTTCTCTGCACTGCTCAACATTATTTCTTGGGTTTTCTTGGGGGGGACTCTTTGTTGTTTTCTACCAGGTATATCAAATGATACTTGCTTTTTAATATAACAGTTTCAGCAGGTGTCCCAACGACTTAGAATAATACCTATTTTGCCAAACACCTTACAGTCTAATACTGCACAAGATAAAATGGGAGGGGAAGAGGGGGAGAGGTGGCTTGTCTTAGTCGACTTGATTGTGAATTGATGTGTCTGTGTCCTGCTGAATACAATTAACAACCCCATTTGACTCTTATCCTAAACTATGTACTCCATATAAGTGGCTTTTATTAGTAATGCAACTATTTTTAAATTTTTTCTGACACATTTTTTATACATGCATCATTTTTAGAAAACCCCTCAGAGGTAACAACAAGGCATTTTTGATACATTTGGGTTTATTTTTATTACCATATTTACTATTTTGTGCTTTCTCATTTTCATTTTCTCCTTTTGTTAATTATTAAAAGTATATTTTCTATATCTACTGTTGTGGAAATGATTCACTCTAGTATTTTAGTGGTAGCTGATAAGTGTATACTTATATATGAAATAAAAGCTCATTAGAGTCTAAAGTTAACCAGCAACCTCATCTACATCCTGAGCACTGAGGCCATTAAAATATAAAGTGTAATGCTATGTGACATTATTGTTCATTAGTGTAGATGTAAATTTATTTATTAGCCCAAGATATTCTATACTATGATTGTTTATTTATATTTGGTAACACATTTTATTTTATTTTATATTTTATTTTTTTATTAATCAATATTTTTTATTATGGTTTTGTGGGGTACAGTTAAGGG
>NW_007199899.1:57467-61332 GCF_000164805.1 Carlito syrichta | reverse complement strand
CCAGTCCTCTTTTGATGGGCAGCATGGTTGTTTCCAGATTTTGCTATTGTGAACAACGCTGCGATAAACATACGTGTGCAGGTATCTTTTTTATAGAGTGATTTGAGTTCTTCAGGGTTTATTCCCAGTAGGGGAATTGCGGGGTCATATGGAAGGTCAATTTTTAGAGCTTTTAGGAATCACCACACTGCTTTCTACAGAGGTTGCACTAGTTTACACTCCCACCAACAGTGTAGAAGTGTTCCCTTTTCACCACACCCTCTCCAGCAGCTGTTATTTTTTGAGTTGTTGATAATTGTCATTCTGACTGGAGTTAGATGGTATCTCATTGTGGTTTTGATTTGCATTTCCCTGATGATTAGCGAGGTTGAGCATTTCTTCATGTGTTTGTTGGATACTCGGATGTCTTCTTTTGTGAAGTGTCTGTTCATATCTTTTGCCCATTTTAAATGGGGTTGTTTGTTTTCTTCTTTTCAGTACATTACAGTTCCTTGTAGATCCAGGATATTAATCCTTTGTCAGACCTAGAGTTGGCAAATACTTTTTCCCAGTCTGTAGACTGTCTTCCTGCTCTCTTGATGGTTTCTTTGGCTTTGCAGAAGCTTGTCAGTTTACTATGGTCCCATTTGTCTATCTTCTCTCTTATGACCTGTGGGTTTCAGGTTTTGTACAGGAATTGGATGCCAGTTCCGATTTCCATGAGAGTATTTCCTTCCTTTTCTAAGGTTCTTATGGTTTGAGGTTTTACATTTAGGTCTCTGATCCATTTGGAGTTAACCTTTGTGCATGGGGATAGATAGGGGTCCTGTTTCAATCTTTTGCGTGTGGTCAGCCAGTTTTTCCAGCACCATTTACTGAATAGGTTCTCCTCTCCCCAGTGGTAGGTGGTGGGGGCTTTGTCGAAGATGAGTTGGTTGAGAAATTGAGGTTTTGCTTCTGGAATCTCAATTCTGTTCCATTGATCTATATGCCTGTTCCTGTACCAATACCAAGTTGTTTTGATGATTGTAGCTTTATAGTAAAGTTTGAAGTCTGGTATTGTGATACCACCTGCTTTGTTTTTTTTGCTGAGGATTGTTCTGGCTATTCTTGGACGTTTGTGTTTCCATATGAATTCCTGTGTTGTTTTTTCTAGGTCTGAGTAGAATGTTGTTGGTTATTTAATGGGTATTGCATTGAATTTGTAGATTGCCTTAGGTAAAATGGACATCTTCACAATGTTGATTCTTCCAATCCATGAGCATGGGATATTCTTCCACTTGTTCATGTCAGCTTTGATTTCTTTGAGCAGTGTTTTGTAATTTTCATTTTAAAGTTCTTTCACGTCTCTGGTTAGGAAGATGCCAAGGTATTTCATTTTTTTTGTGGCTATTGTGAATGGAATTGTGTTTTTAATTTGGGTTTCTGTTTGTTTATTATTGGTGTAGAGAAATGCAATTGTCTTTTGTACATTTATTTTGTATCCTGAGACTTTGCCAAAGGCCTTAATCAATGTAAGGAGGCCTTTGACAGATTCTCTTGGGTTTTCAAGGTACACAATCATATCATCTGCATAGAGAGATAACTTGACTTCTTCTTTTCCTATTTGAATACCTCTGATTGCCTCCTCTTCTCTGACTGCTCTAGCCAGGACTTCCAATACTATGTTGAACAGGATGGGTGAGAGTGGGCATCCTTGTCTAGTTCCAGTTTTCAGGGGAATTGGTTCCAATTTTTGTCCATTTAGGAGTATGCTGGCTGTAGATTTCTCGCTTTTACTATTTTGAGGTATGTTCCCCGTATGCCTAGATGCTCAAGGGTTTTTATCAAGAAGGGGTGCTGGATTTTATCAAAAGCTTTTTCTGCATCTAATGATATGATCATGTGGTTTTTGTTTTGACATCTGTTGATGTATTTAATTACATTTATGGTTTTACGAATGCTGAACCAGCCTTGCATCTAGGAATGAAGCCTACCTGGTCATGGTGGATGATTTTTGAGATGTATTGCTGAATCCGGTTGCTAGGATCTTAGTGAGAATTTTAGCATCTATGTTCATCAAAGATATTGGCCTGTAGTTCTCTTTCTTTGTTGGATCTTTACCTGGCTTGGGTATCAATGTGATGTTGTCTTCGTAAAATGATTTGGGGAGAGTTCCATCTTTTTCAATTGCCTGGAATACCTTCAGTAGGATTGGTATCAGCTCCTCCTTGAATGTCTTGTAGAATTCTGCTGGAAAGTCATTTGGACCAGGGCTTTTTTTTGTAGGAAGTTTTCTTATTACGTAGTCGATTTCCTTGATTGTTATTGGTCTATTTAGGGTCTCAATTTCTTCTTGTTCCAACCTAGGTAGGTTGTGTGATGTCAGAAAGTCCTCCATTTCCTTAAGGTTTTCAAGTTTGTTTCCATACAAGTGTACGTAGTAGTCTCTAATGATCTTTTGTATTTCTTCAGGGTCAGATGTGACTTCATCTTTTGTGTTTCTGATTTTGCTTATTTGGTTTTTTTCTCATTTTTTCTTGGTCAGTCTAGCTAGGGGATCATCGATCTTGTTTATCCTTTCAAAGAACCAGCTTTTTGTTTTATTGATTTTTTTTGTATTATCTTTTTGTCTTCTTTGTCCTGGATTTGGGCTTTTATTTTGGTGATCTGGATTCTTCTGCTGAAATTATGGTTTTTGCGGTCTTGCTTTTCCAGCTTCTTTAGGTGGCTTGTTAGGTTGTGAATTTCTGTTCCTTCCATTTTCTTCATGTGTGTTTGTAGGGATATAAGTTCCCCTCTTACCACAGCTTTCAGGGCATCCCAGAGATTTTGGTAAGATGTTTCTTCATTTTCATTTATTTCCAGGTATCTTTTGATTCCTGTTTTGATTTCGTCGTTGACCCAGGAGTTGTTTAGCAGCATGCTGTTTAGTGTCCATGTCTTTGTGGGTTTTGGTGGGACTTTGTTGGTGTCAATGTTTATTCTTATTCCACTGTGGTCCGAGAAGGGTGTTTGGTAGAATTTCGGTCCTTTTAAATTTGCTTATGCTTGATTTATGGCCGAGTATGTGGTCGATCTTAGAATATGTTCCAAGTGGTGATGAGTAGAATGTGTATTCTGTGGTCTTTGGATGGAGTGTTCTGTAGGTATCAATTAAGTCCATTTGGTCCAAAGTCACATTGAGGTTCCGGATCTTCTTGCTGATTTTTTGTCCTGATGATCTGTCTAGGGTTGTGAGTGGGGTATTAAAGTCCCCAACTATGATAGTGTTAGAGTCAATATCTTTCTTTAGTTTTCCAAGAAGTTGCTTTATGAAAGTTGGCACACCTATGTTGGGTGCATATATGTTTAGGATAGATATTTCTTGTTGATGGATTGAGCATTTTATCATTATGTAGTGGCCTTCTGTATCTTTTTTGATTTTTAATAACTTGAAGGGTATTTTGTCTGAAATTAAGATCGCTACTCCTCCTTTCTTTTGTATTCCGTTCACCTGAAAGTTTGTTTCCCATCCTCTTACTTTGAGTCTGTGTGTGTCCTTTCTAGTGAGGCGAGTCTCTTGAAGGCAATAGATTGTTGCCTGATGATATTTTATCCATTCTGCCATTCTATGTCTTTTCAGTGGTGCATTTAGTCCATTCACATTTAGGCTAATAATTGAAATGCAAGAGTTGATCCCTGTCATAAGGTTCTTACAGAGTTGTTCCTGTTTATTAGTTGTCTTTCTTTGGGTTTTGGAGTTGGTTCATGTGTGTTTTTAATCTTTTGCCTGTACTCTTGTGAAGAATGCTGTTATTCTTTTTTTTTTTTCTTCTGTGTTCAGTACTTTCGTAAGTTTTTCTTGTAGAGGTGGTCTGGTGGCAGAGTAGGTTTTTAAGGATTGGATGTCTGGAAAAGATTTCAG
>NW_007199899.1:40583-57447 GCF_000164805.1 Carlito syrichta | reverse complement strand
GATTTATGGCTGAGTATGTGGTCGATCTTAGAATATATTCCATGTGGTGATGAGTAGAATGTGTATTCTGTGGTCTTTGGATGGAGTGTTCTGTAGGTATCAATTAAGTCCATTTGGTCCAAAGTCACATTGTGGTTCCGGATCTCCTTGCTGATTTTTTGTCCTGATGATATGTCTAGGGTTGTGAGTAGGGTATTAAAGTCCCCAGTTATGATAGTGTTAGAGTTGATATCTTTCTTTAGTTTTCCAAGAAGTTGCTTTATGAAAGTTGGTGCACCTATGTTTGTGTGCATATATGTTTAGGATAGATATTTCTTGCACATTTTATTTTTTATTCCATATTCTATTTTGCATTCCAGACCTTCAATTTAATGAATTTCCATCTGATTGAATGTTATCCTTTAGACTGTCTTCTAGTGAGTATTGCTTGGTACTCAAAAACAAATTTTTTGCTTCTCTGCAAATGTTTCATTTTACATTTGTTTTTGAAAGATGTTTTTTCATAAAGTACATAATTCTGCATTGACAGTGTTTTTTTCTCTACAATTTGAAGATTTTGTACCACTGTATGATGACTTCCATTGTCCCTCTTGAAAAGTCAGCTCTCTAATTACTGTCTATTTGTAGGTAATCACTTCTCTTTCTGGATACTTTTCAGAGTTTTTATTTTTTCATAGTCTGCAGTTTTACTACAATGGGTCTAGATGTGTATTTGTTTTTCCTTGTGTATTTGTTTTCATTAAGCTTCCTAAAATTGAAGATTCATGTCTTTCAACAATTTTGGAAGCTTCTACTATTGTCTTCATTCTCTTTTTCTCTCAGATTTTCAACTAGACCTATTAAACTTTTTCATATATTCTCTATATCTTAACATATTCTTCATAGTTTCGAACTCATTGTTCTTTGTATCATATTTTGCATTTTTTTTCAGACTTGTGTTCTAAATAATCTTAGTTCTCTTCATTTATGTGGATTCTGTGTTTTAACAGTGAGATATTTTATACCAATGAGCACACATTTATATATCAAGAAGCTCGTGTAGTTCCTTTTCAAATTTGCTTGTTTTATTTCTTTATACATAAATAACATTATTACATTCTACATTTGATAATTTAGTATTTGAATTCTTTAGACACCTTTTAATTTTGCCAATTCACATTCATGCTCATTGTAATTTGTTGCATACGTTATATGAATTGTGATTTGTGTAAATGTGGAATTTATATTCAAATAACTTTATTTAAGGAAATTCTACAAGACATATATTGAGTATGTTTCCCTCCATGGCTTTTTTTTCTTCTATAGGAAGTGTGTTTTCTTCTATGGTTTTTTTTTTCTTCTTACATAGGAACAGTACCAACTAAGAGTTACTATAAATTCATTTGATTGAGACTTTCTGGGGGTGTATTTATCAATTTTTATAGAAGACTTTTGTTCTCCTCCTCACTGAGGCATGGCCAAGACAAACTAGTTTCCTTGTCTCTATTTGCAGAACACATTTTCTTTAGCCCCTTTTTTTCAATGGTGATACAGAAAATCCATGTTTTTCATGGATACACTAAGGACAAATTTCGATTACCACAGTTTGATTAGATAGCACCAATTCCTCAAGAACACAATGAAAAATTCTCTACTACAATATAGTAACTATTTGTAATTGAATAAAGTGCAAATTTCATGACAGCATTTCAGTCCACAAAATACTACTGATATGACTGTTGTATACTAGGATCCAGGAGCAATCACAGGATTCCGTTTTTAAAATAAAAATCTGTTTGTGATTGGTCACTGAACATCTGTTGTTTAGTTATGCATTCACACACAAGCTGAAAAGTGTTTAGCTGTGTTACCTTCTTTTCTCCCAGTGACAAACCCACATGACATTTTACAAAAAGTGAATGATTAAAAGAGGGACTGCCCAATAAAGATATAAGTGTAGCATAGACATGAATAGTAACAATTCTGAATGTGAAACTAAAATCAAACATAAATAGCGTTATAAAAAGGAATAATTCATTGTTTTTTCTAACACCTGCCAACCTATCCCTCTGTCAATCTATTCCAAATAACATACTGCTGTCGAATTTATTTTCTTAAAATAGCACGATTTTGACTCAAATCTTAGCTGCAGATTTGTTTTTCCCTACAGAGAGGCCTACTTTTGTTGGGTGAATAAAAACATTGAGAAACATCTTTGGGTGGAGAGTGATGCCTTCACGAGACATGTATGAAAAAAATGCATAGGCTCCCTTTACAAGTGTTTTGTTTTTGCTTACTAGATAAATAAATTGCTCAGGACAATAGTGGGAAATTAAGGTAAGAGATGTTTAAGTGGAAAGAACAGAAATATTTAATGTGCAATTTGAAGTTCTTTATTTGTCTGTGAAGTGACTACTTTTTCTCATGTCTTTTTTCAGTCTTTAATCCATTTCTAATTCATAGGTTTGGAAGCTGCATCTGTTTGGGTAACTGTGACTTAGATGTAAGGAGCTGTAGAAAGACTGGTGTAAGAAGTGAGCAGAAACTGCTGAAAAGCTTACAGATTTGTACAATTATTTCACTCTCTTCACCTGCCTACATTGACACTTTGTCATTAGATAATCAAATACATGCCCTTTAGCATTTAAGGTAATGTTTTGATTAAATTTATCTCAAAGTCAGTGTTGTCTAAAATGCCTTTTCTTCTAGACTGTAGTTATCCTCTTTACCATCCTTAACTTGATGCTGTTCTTTGAATTAAGAGTATATCAATGTGTATATCTGAGAATGTATACTTTTTCTCTGTAGAAAACTAATTCTCCCCTCATCCTCTCCAAATAAAAGTAATTTAAAAATTAACTTGTAGACATCTGGATCTATATTCACTGTTTTGTTTTTGTTTTTGTTGTGACTTGTTTATTTTCAGAGGACCTTGAGAGTGATATTATCTTTTCTGGTCAAAAATACTCTGTGTGTCTCTTAGTCTGTGACAACTCCGTTATTATGTTGCTATTGGATTTTTCTTTCATTGTTTCATGCACATCCATTTTGTCTTTTGTTTTATACAACCAAAAACTAAACCATAAATTACTTGAGTATAAAAAAATGCCATATTTCTCACCCTCTAAAATTCCTATTACAGTGCTGGAGTTCATAGAGGATGGGAAGAAAATACTGCTGAGTTTGTCATAGTTTGAGTATATTAAGTCTTGCAGACAACAATAATTCACTCACTCATTCATACTTGTAAAAATTCTATTTCTCCACCAATCACCAAATATTTATCAAGAATGTATTATTTGTAGATAGATACATTTATGGGCATTAGTATAATTGTATTGTTCACAAGTGGAAATAGTTCTTTATACTCATAGAAAATAGGTGTCCATCATTGCTATCAAGAGCAACACCTTAATGTAATATTTAATTTCAAAAACTATCTGAAAAATATACAATTAAAATGACAAATTATTAGTATTCACTTTTCTCTGCTTTTACAATAATTAGATTTTTCCTTCCTGATGTCTAAGTTTTTTAATCTTTAAGATATCAGTATTAAAGAGTTATTTCAGTAGCAGACAAGAGGCTTAAAAGAAAATCTATTTTTGATAATTTACCATTTATTGTAAGGCCCTTTCTTGTCTAAGAACTCTTATGTAGGGCTGAGAATCATCTCTCTTTGCCATGACCATATCAAATACTGAATATTTATTATGTTTCCGCTGCTAAATTTGATGCTTATCACTTCAAATAATATTTGAGGCTCAAATTTTTTTGTCAAATAACAATAAAGTAATAATTAAAATGAGAAATAGTAACTTTTATTTAAAAGAAGTAGTCCCTCCTCTATCAAAAGAAAAAAAAGATTGATTCCACAGAGAAGAGACTGAAAGGAATATGGGTTTTAGGACACTCCACCATATATTGTAATTTAATGCTACTTTAATTTTCCCAATGGCAGACACAAGAACCTATGACAACTATGAACCTGGAAGCATACACTGTGTCTTAGGATAAAGAAGAACTGACATCATTTATATACTTAACTTTACTGAAGTGGGTGTGGAAATTCTACCTATTAATGTGTTTTAAATCCATATAAAAATTAAAACAGCAGTAAGTCCTCAAAATAAAAGAAGTCAGAATACCTTAAAATTCAGACTAGTTGTACTCAACCATCTTTTCTAAAAATGTACTTGCTGCTTGCTCCTTAATTAGCACGATGTGTTAAAGTAGATTGTGTGCTCTTTTGTGTTCTTATCTGCATAAACACGTTTACCAAACTTGTCATCAATGATTTTCCTATTCATTTATATCAATAACCAATTTAAACATAGCACTTACTCTGTGATGCGTACTGTTCTAAACACTGTGTGTGTTGCCTACATGTTCGTGTCTTTGGGCGTGAGTAAAAAAATTTTGCTCTTTATGACACTGTGAGTCAGGTGCAATGATATTCCCAATTTTCAGATTTGATTAAACTGACATATATGTCTGTAACTTGTACAAGATCATAAAATTAGGTAGTACTAGAATTTGAATTGAAACTAGAACAATTTCTTTCTGCAATTTCATTTGTTACAGTATATAGTCTTTAACCACCATTAGTGAAGAGAAGTGACTTTTTTTTAACAGACCTATACATCTATATGTGTATTGTGTGAGTCTATATGTATGTATCCAAATCTCTACATTTAGAAAAATAACTAGAAGGAAATAAAGTAATGTGATAAAAGTACTGTCTAGGTAGTGAAAATGAGTTTATGATTGATTTTATGTTACCCTTTTTTATTTTTTCAACCAATCTATAATAAATATGAACTGATTTTTATTTTCATGAAACAACATACTTGAAAACATGATGTTTAAGACACGAACATTAAAGATCAAAGTGAACTGGACAGTTTATCTAAAATTTCAACTACTCATCCAGCGACTTTGACTCTTCCTTCTTTTTTTTTTTTTTTTTTTTTTTGAGTTGGATCTCACTCTGTCGCCCAGACTGGAGTGCAGTGGGCGCTCCCGGCCACTGCAGCCTCGACCTGCTGGGCTCTGGTGATCCTTCCGCCTCAGCCTTCCGAGTAGCCGGAATTACAGGCATGCGCTACCACGCCCGGCTGATTTTTTGATTTATTGTAGAGATGAGGTTTCGCTGCCCACGCGGGTCTCGAACCCGCGGACTCATGCAATCCACTCACCTCAGCCTCCCAAAGGCGCGGGATTACAGGCTGAGCCACCGAGCCCAGCTGACCCTTCCTTCTTTATTGCTACCTCTTGCACACCAATCATCATGTGTTTCATAGGTTATTCATGTTCCTTACTTAAATTGTCTTTCTCTACCACCAGAATATTAACTTCCTGAGAATCAGAATTTTTGTCTGTTTTGTTTACTGCTATACTTATAACAGCCCCAAGTGCATCATTAAAAATCAATATGTATTTGTTCAATTAAAAATTTAATTGAAATAATGTAAAAAGCAAGTTTCTTAATAATTCAAACATGAATTAAAAGGAAAATATGTTCACTGAAAATGCTTTACAAATGTGTAACATCTTCTTCTGTAAAGATAATATTTCTTTATTTAAGTTTTTTTTTTTCTCCTGGTCTGAGTTTTCATCACAAAGAGGCCAGAAAGCTCATCAATGTATTATTAAGATGTCCAGTCATTCCTAGTACATATTCTGTTTTAAACAGGATAATTTAATTTCCATCTAAGAACAGGTTTAATCCTCACAGTAAAAGAATAGTCTGATTATACAGAGGAAAAGAAAAGAATGTTCACATGCTCTATTTCATTTCTTTTTTGTACAATCAGCAGGGTACAGGAAATGGAACAATCGATGTCCACAAATTGAACATCTTTGAGTATCTGAGGATAACTCCCACATGATGATTCAGTGTTACAACAAACTGGGAAAACTCCAACTTAGAGAATTACAATAAACAAGAATGTATTCAATATTGTCCAGAGGGGGAAAAATACAAGAAGATGCTTTCTTTATATGAGAATAGAATAGAGAAAATAAGAATAAAGTTATCCTTTATGTTATCTCTTTAGATTCATTGGATTGAGTGTTTGTTCTGCTGGGACTGTTAACAAACAAAAGCAGACCCTGTTGAAAAATATGAGCCCAAATTGGAAATGTATCCCAGAAGTTATCAAGGGCATTAGAACAAAGACAAAAATAGGAAAAAAGAAAATACTTGATAATTGACAGAACCTTGTTTCCTATCTTAACAAATAAGAATATATTTTTAAAAGCATCTTTATATCTGTTACCCTCAGTTCTTTCAAAGTGAAACTAAAAAAAAAAAAAGAGAGAGAGAGAAGGAGAAAGGGTTAAGGGGAGAATGAGGAGGAGGATGGCTAGGGGGAAAGGCAGGAGGAAGAAAAAACTTAAAATAAGAAAATACTAAAGATAAAAGGTGTGCTTTTTTTGATATTCAGATGGAATCAATGTTGAAAGATTTTCTAGATGCCCTCCTGAAATCCGGCAAGAATTTCCGATATGGGGCTTCTTCTCCTTCTCCCTCTCCCTCACCTACTAGCCCTCCCCCTCCGCATCCTCCCTCCTTCTCTTTCTTCCTCGTCTTCCTTTTTTCTGCTTTTACTCTCACTAAGCACGTCTACACTTAAGTGCACGCACGCGTGTGCGCACACACACACACAGTCACACACACGCACACACAGACTTAGAAGATTTAAAAAGATTGCTACTGCTCTAGAGTCAAACTTATTTTACTTTTAATAAAAGATAAATGAGACCTTATTTTTGCTCTGAATGTAGGTCCTGTGAATTTGTGGGGGATAAAATTCCCTATTCCACGACTCTTTATGCTTTTTGGAACCATAAAGCGAAGTGACTAGTTGAAATTGTCAATTAGCCAGCTCACTTTGAACATTTATACTTAGATTATAAATCTTTTGCTTTCAAATATGTTGTTTCATGGAAATAAAGGTAGTACATGTTTATTATAGAGCATTTGGAAAAAACCAAAAGAAATATAAAGGATAATACAAAATAAATCATAAACCACTACCTAGAAATTACAACTTTTATTGCATTAGCTTATATTCTTCCAGTTATTTCTCTGTCTAAAGATTCATACAAATGAATGCATACTTTTGTATATACATATATGTGTTTATATAATATGTATACACATAAGCATAGATATGTCAGGGTTTGTTAAAAATATGTCAATTTCCTTTGTTTCCCTCTCTGTCTCTGTTGTGCTCTCTCTGTCTCTCCTGCCATGTTCCATGTCTCTGTGTCTCTCTCTCTTTATCTCTCTCTGCTTCCCTCCTTCCCTACTTCTCCCCTATCCCTTCCTTTTCCTCTTTCTGCCTTCCACCAGTCCTTCCTTCATTTCCTTATACATAAGGCACTGGCCAAAATTACTATTATTCTATACAAATTTAGATATCAATAAAGAAAAGCTAACTTAGCTAATTCCATGATTTTCAGAAAATGTATGATTTTATTTGGAAATTATGTTCATTCATATAGAAATTGTTGACATAAACTTTGATACAGAGATCATTTAGAAACTGATGTTAGAGCTAATTTCTAATTACTATAGGAAAGTCACAGCTTATAGATTCTTTCAGCATAATGTATAAAACTCGAGAGTTGTATATTTTTATGTATTTGTATTCACAGCAATTCACAGAAAACTCTCTCAGCACTTTTAGACAATAGTTCTCTGTTGCTCACTCAGGTGGAATTTAATACTTACTTACTTCAGGTTTTTATCTGGAAAGAAAATCGATAAAGAGACTATGCTGACTCTTAGACATGGCATGGCCTTGCCAGAATGCATAGGGGAAATTCTGAGGAATTAGTCTTTTTTTACTTATGGAAATGATATTTTAGAATTACTGCAGAAATATCTAAAAATATTAGTGATGGGTTCACTGCTGAACCAGTGAGGTTATCAAATTCCAGGAGTAGTTCTGATTTCCTTGATGATCCTCAAGGGAAACAGAGGCCAGATAAACAGGGATGGGGTTAAATTTGTCTATAGACCCATTCTATGTGAAACAAGAAATAAAATTAAATATTTTTTTCTTAGGTTTTGGATTCTGAATAGCACCCAAGACCCTAGAGTTATGTGGACCTACACAAGTCAACATCCTCTGTGATGTTGAAACTAAGAAAGGATGTGGTTAAAACATCTATAATGCAAATATTGATTATAGTTTCTGCCAGCTCATATCTTCTGTGTCATATTGCAAATTAACATACTCTCACTCCTACTATAAAGTCAGTCTTATAAGGACTGTCTCCATTATGGCTTTATAAACCAAGGAGGCCCTTGAACTTTGAAACACTTTGAAAAGACAATCTATTGTGTTCTCAGAGGTCTATAGTTTCTTCTTTAGAGAGATGGGTTAGGTCAATTGGTTTCATGTCTCTCTCTCTCTCTCTCTTTCTCGCAAATCTTTCCTCTGCAAGTTAATTGGGGGGGTCATAAAGAAAATAAGCAGTTATTGGTAAAAGCTGAAGTTGACAGTAGGCTTGAAGAAAAAATACATTTATTAGGAAGCAGAGTATTTGACATCAACAATACAAAAACCAACCCAAGGATATGTCTTCATAAAGCATAGACTTGGACCTCTTATTAACTGAACTGTGCTCTTCCCAAAATTTACATGTTGAAGCCTAACTTCCAATTTGACTGTATTTGGAGATAGGGCCTTTAAAGGGGTAATTAAGATGGAATGGAGTTATACAGGTGGGGCCCTAACCCAATATGACTGGAGTCCTGATAAGAAGCGAGATAGATAGCAAGAGATGCACATGCCTCTAGAAAAGGACATGTGAGGACATAGCAAGAAGACAGGAGTCTGCAAGCCAAGGAGAGATGCCTCTGGAGAAGTCAAACTTGCCAACACTTTCCGCGACTTCCAAGCTTTAGAACTATGAGAAATAAATTTCAGTGTTTTAAGCCACCCCCACCCAGTCTGTTGTATTTTGTATGGTCACTCAAAACACAACCCTGACTCATGCAGACTCTAAAAGTTGGCAACTATTGATCAAGATTTGTATATGAATTTTCAGATGCATTTTTGTTTTGCCATTAAACTATCAGAGTGATTTATGAGAAGTTGTTTAATCTCTAGAGGTCATAGCTTCCTAATCTGGGTGAAGGGAGAACTCAGAATTATCTCTAAGATATTCACAAGCTTAAATTTGATGATAATGAAGACACTCCCAATTATGCTGATACTGAGATTTTCTAGGAGGTTCGACAGTTAGCTTCACGAATCATCCTGGAAAAAGTGCTACATACCTCATTGCTGAATATCACTATAGCCATCTATGAAGTAGTCCCCGTGGGACGCTATGCACTGATGGCAGTGCTTAGTCTACCTATCAAAGCAATTTTGTAACTTTTTTTCTGGAATGGCCATCAGAGTCATCATTGTTATTCGCTGAGATCTGACCATTAAGTCTGTGAACTTGCCATGGTGCGCTTATGTGGGTAGCACTGTACATAAAACTGTATCGAAGTCCCTCCCTCCTCATCTGATCTGGCCCCGATGAGTTTTTTCTTTACCTAACGATAAAGGAAATATTGAAAGGAAGATATCTGATGACATTCAGGACATCAAGTGTAGTATGACAACGGCTCTGATGACCATTCCAGAAAGTTCCAAAACTGCTTTGACAAGTGGACTAGGTGCTGGCATAGGTGCATAGTTTTCTGGGGGAGTAATACAAAGGTGACCGTAGTGATATTCAGCAATAGGGTATGTAGCACTTTTTCTAGACCGAGTTTGTGAATTTAATTGCTGGGCCTCATATTCTCTTGATAAATACATTGAATGGATCTCATCATTCACTACAGAATAAATATTTAGTTGTACAGTTTGTTATTGATTGATACATGTATATATATGTCCCACCAGTTGACCTGTAAGAGTCTCAGGAGAATGTTTCAGATTATGCATTTAGCCAGTCTTTTAATCGATGTTTATTAAACAACTACTGTGTATGAGGTACTGTTGATGTAGAGAATAAAACTAATCAGAGGGTGCATATGACATGATGCTTTCCCTCATGAGAGACACTAACCAGAATTATACAAATTAATTCAAAATATGGTAACTAGCAAAATATAAAATAATAACCTACTAATATTTATTGAATAAATATTTGAAAGCAGTGTTATACTAAAATCAACAGGAAGGTCTTTCTTTCCTCCAAAGATCAAACTAATTTACAAGATGAGCTGATAATCAGAGGCCTATACCAGGAGTACAATTTGTTCATGCATTTAAAATCAGTGGTGAAATTCCTGTGATTGGGGTCAGCCCTAGCCAGCATGATTTCATAATTGCCACAAGGCCATCTGCTCAAAAATCTGCAGTCTTTGCTTGTCGTTTGTCATTCCTTAAAGATAAATTGGCTCACTGAATGAAATGAAAGCCATTTCAGGGCCACGCATAGCTGTTTTAGAGTCCATAAAGAACAATCTGAACTTAGTGAAGTTGTTTGTATGGTTATAGTGAAGATTAGGGAAAATAGCCATAACATTCTGAGCAACTATTTAAGATACAACAGGCACCCAAAGTTTCTATGATTATAATTTTGTTTCAAAGCAATAATGACAAAGTAAGTTGTTTTAAATGATTGTGGCTTCCTGGTGCACTGTCATGGGAACAATGATGAGTTGGTGATTTGACTTATTGAGAATGGTCACCACAGTCAATGAGGAATTTATGGCATAGGCATCAGGGAGAGAAGGTGCAACCCGAGTCCCATTTAATTGCCAACGTCATATTAAAAACTCATCGAAAGGGGAAATGGTGAATGGGGAGATTAATGTACAAGTTCATTAACCGCCCCCCCGAATCAATGAATCAAGGCACTGAGTAAGTCTAAAGAGTTAGCAACTGTGCAGCTATTCTGATAAAGATATGTGACAGAAGAAAAAAATATTTTAGAAAAAATCTTGAACAGGGTTTACCCCTCACAGGCAGAGGAAGAATACAACTCATTGTAGAGATTGGAGGCTCTGATGTAGAAGAAACAGGAGACCAATGGAACAGGATAGAGATTCTGGAAGCAAAACCTAAATTTTTCAACCAACTCATCTTCGACAAAACCTCTACCATCAACTACTGGGGAAAGGAGAACCTATTTAGTAAATAGTGCTGGGAAAACTGGCTGACTATATGCAGAAGATTAAAACAAGACCCCTACCTATTGCCATACACAAAAATCAACTCTAAATGCATCAAAGAACCAAATGTAAAACATTAAACCATAAGGATCTTAGAAAGTGCAGGAGACATCCTTATGGAAATTGGAACTGGCAACCATTCCTGATCAAAATTCCAAGTGTCCATGCCATAAGAGATAAGATAGATAGTTAGATTTCAACAAACTGACAAGCTTCTGCAAAGCCAAAGAAACCATGGGAAAGAATATTTGCCAACTATATATCTGACGAAGGTCTAATATCTAGGATCTACAAGGAACTCAAATGTGACAAAAAGAAAAAAGAAACAAACAGTCCCAATTATAAAGTGAGCAAAATATATGAATAGACACTTCTCAAAAGAAGACCTTTGAGCAGCCAACAGATACATGAAAAAATGCTCAACCTCACTAGTCATCAAAGAAAAGCAAATTAAAACCACACTGAGATACCACATAACTCCAGTCAGGATGGCTTTCAAATAACACACACACACACAAACAGATGCTGGAGAGAATGTGGGGAAAAAGGAACACTTCTACACTGTTGGTGAGAATGTAAACTAGTACAACCTCTGTAAAAAAACAATGTGGCGATTCCCAAAAGATCCCCACATCAACTTTCTATGTGACCCCACAATTCCCCTTCTGGGAATATACCCAGAGGAACTCACATCACTCTATGAAAAAGATACCTGCACACACATGTTTATTGCAGCATTATTTACAATAGCAGAAACATCAAACTAACCATGCTGTCCATCAAAAGAGGTCGGAATAAAATATACACAATGGAATATTTTGCAGCCATAAAGAAGGACAAAATTATGAACTTTGCAGCAACTTAGATGGACCTAGAATCTATGATACTGAGTGATCTACCACAGAAACAAAGAACTGAGTACCACATGTTCTCACTCATAAGTGAACTTTGAGCAATTATCATAATACTATAAGAAAGGGCCTGGCAGCAGTGGGAAACTGCCAAGGGAGTGGGGGCACACCTCATCAACAAGGGTACCTGCATAATGAGCATTTGTATACCTAACCCTGAATTGTACCCCACATCTTTAAAATTAAAAATTAAGAAAGAAACTGGAGTGTCAAACAACTAAAGATAAAATTTATTGATGGTTGTGTAAGGGGTTCTCACTCTTTTGTTTGGGACATGCTCACAGTCATTGGAAAAATATTTTCAGAAGTATTAGTTTCTAAATCACCAGGGCAGCAAGTGCTCATGTTGGCAGCTGAACCAGAAACCTAATTGCATCGTTTTGCTTCTCCTTCACAACAAGTATATTTATTGCCAATGTTCTCTACTCTTTTTGTCTAGCGCTCATAAGAGTGAAGAATAAACAACAGTTCACCTAAATCATGACAATTGCATTATCAATTATAATACTAAAGCCAGTTAACTTGTATTTCTGCATTGAATGTGATTATGTTTTTTGACAAATATTACCAGAAAGAATAGATCTCTTCCAAATGCAGTTTCCTTTTGTTTTGCTACTGTATAGAACAAAGCTTAATATGATAAAATGTCATCAGATATTGGAAATGAAAAATAAATCTAACATTTTCCAAACTTCTGCAAATAGAGAATTCTTGCAAAAACACCCACAGGTCTTTTGCTCTCAAGACATTGGAACCCTTAACAAATACTCATTAAGAAGCTGTGTACCTTACATTTCCAAGAAACGCTATTCATTATCCAGACTCTAAGTTCTGACCTCTGATATGGTTAAATCTGCTCTAAAATTAAGTTAAACGGACCTTTCCTAGCTTCTGGTAACCAAGCATAAAATGTTTATCCACGCTGAGCAAAATAAAGCTAAATGGCACACAATTTAGTGGTAAATTGGATATATATATACTTAAGGCAGAAATGTCTCCGAATATGCAACTCGTGCTAATTGAAAATTGTCACTGCTAGAAGATGTCTGGTTATCTTCTTAATATACATCTATTCCCAAAACTCTACTGAAATAAAAATAAATACAAATAGTTATTAACCTATGAGGTTTAGGAAAACATGATTAAAGTTAATTGAGAGATTTGAATAAACTTTTGGAACACACAGCAGAAGGAAACACACAGCAAACTGACAAAGTACCGATTCAAATAGGACCATGCAGAGTGGATTCCATGAGACCTTTTCTAAAAGGTTCAGCATATCGATGTATTGTTCACCATGGAAAGCTGGGTGACACTCAGACTTAAGAAAAGATGACTGATATCTGACTACAGTGAGTTTGATTCACAAGGTCCCTTTTCCGCCACAAAGGGATAACTTAATGCATAGGAATAAAGTAAGTGGAATTAAATGATACTTTGTCTGATCAAAATAATAGCTTCTGTCTTTTCTCATTGCTCTTCCTGTAATCCCTTTGTATTCCCCACTCCCACTACGATCTCAGCAACAAAACAGGAAAAAATGAAAATCTCCCCTACTGTCTGATGAGGCTGCAATGAAGTACATCAGGAACCAAGACCCAGCCCATAGACATTCTGGGTGGCTTTTTGAGGCCTTGGGTTCAGCCAGGGATCATGGAAATTGAAGAAATATGGCAAAGTAAAAGAAGAGTAAATCTATATATAGAGAGAGAGATTTTAAAAGAACCAGAAGGCCACAAAAATGATGCAGTAAATAACAACAAAGAAAGGTATGTGTGGGGAGGGAGAATAGAATTAAAAATCTTATAAAAAGCAAAAATAAAAATAAAGTTAAAATTTTCAGGGATATTAAAAAAATTAAAAGATTTTACATCCATAAATCAAGAATATGATTATAGGAAGAACAGAAAATAAAGAGATATTAGAACTTAGAGATTGTAAAGACTTAGAGATTGCAGTGCTTTACATGGTGCTCATACACTTCAGGAAGTGGTGCCTTTTTCAACTAACCAGCCTAGAAGCATTCAAGATTCATGAGCCCCCAAGGAGTCTTGCCTCCATAGTGAGAAATAACCAGGTTGAGTATTGCCCTGATTCTACCTCACAGAACTTAAAAGCAAGACACATACTACATTTTCCTTATCCAGTCCACTTTCGATGGGCAGCAGGGTTGGTTCCATGTTTTTGCTATCATGAATAGTGCAGCAATAAACATGCATGTACAGGTGTCCTTTTGGTAGAGCGATTTATGTTCCTCCAGGTATATTCCCAAGAAAGGATGGTTGGATGTTATAGAAGATCCGTTTTTAATTATTTTATAATTTGCCACACTGCTTTCCATAAAGGTTGAATTAGCGTGCACTCCCAACAACAGTGTAGAAATATTCTCTTTTCTCCACACCAATGCCAACACTTGTTTTTGATTTATGAGAGTTTCTCTTTTTTTTAATTGGAGTCTCACTCTGTTGCCCAGGCTGGAGTGCAGTGGCAAGCTCATGGCCACCACCTGGGATCAGGTGATTCATTCACCTCAGTCTTCGAGTAGTTGGAACTACAGGCACGCACCACCACGCCCAGCTAATTTTTTAAAAATTTATTGTAGAGATGAGGTCTCTCCAGTTGCCCAGGCTAGTCTTGAACCTGTGGGCTCAGGCAATCCTCTCACCTCGGCCTCCCAAAGTGCTGGGATTATAGGCGTGAGCCACTGTTCCTGACCATAAATTATTTTTAAAAAGAATTTTAAAAATTAAAAATAAAAAAATAAAAAAACAAGACCAAAAAGGACCAAACAGGTTCCAAGCTAATTTAACTGCCTTCTAAAACAAAGCTCAAGGGTATTTATAGTAATTTAAAAATGTCCAGCATTCAGCAAGGGAAAATAGACAGTGTCTGGTTTCTAATAAAGAAATTAGATATTCAAAGAACCAGGAAAATTTGAAACATAATGACAAGATAATTCAATTAATCAAAATTAAAATAGTTATAACTATACTCCATATGTTTATGAAGCTAAGTAGATATATGGAAGACATTAAATAAATGAGAAATATTTAATGTAACCAAAGTTATATTAGGAAAAATATACACCAGGTACAATTAATGTCTACTATAGGAGAAATAAAACACTAATTAATTTGAACAAATTGCAAAAGAAACAATAAAAAATTGTGGGCAAACTTTATGTATCTTAATATATGTGTAATTGGAGACAACAAATAAAATAGAGGAGGATACTCAAAAAGCTAGTAGCTGAAAATTTTCTCAAACTTGATGAAAACTGTAAACCCACATAATCAAGAAGGTCAACAAACAACCCCCACCAAAAAATTATATCCATGGGAAATTACATGAAATATATATATATATATATATATATATATATATATATATATATATATATGTGTGTACTAAACTTGTGAACAACAACAACAAAAAAGATATAGAGCTTTGACATTGGTTCTCTCAAATCAATTAATCTGTAGTCAAGCAATCCCAATCAAAATCCCAATAGACTTTCCAGGGTGGAAATTGCATTGTAAGTTTCATATGAAAATTAAAATAACATAGAATAGTTCAAAAGACAATAATAACAAATATGGAAAAGTATTGCTGATTTCCGGATTTATTATAAAGCTAGAGTAACCAAGACAGTATGAAATTAATGGAAAGATTTACAAGTAGGGCAATGAAACAGAAATTACCTAGTAATCGATCCACATGCATAGAGACATCTGATTTTTGACAAAGGCAATTCAAAGGAAAGAAAATAAGATTTTCAACAAACGATGTCAGAACATTTTGACAGTCATTTGGCAAAAACAACTTTGATCTATGCTTCATATCGTGTAAGACATTTATGCAAAATGAATAATATACATGTATATAATACTTTCCTAAAATTATTTAAAAAATACTTTTATAAATAATAAAAGAAAACATTTGTGACATTGAGTACACAAATGTATTTTGGTATACCAAACCATTTTCCATAAAAGAAAAAATGATAAATTCCATTTCATCAAAAGTAAAAGCATTTGCTTTCTAAAATACTCTGTTAATAGCATGAAAATACAAGCTACAGATTGGGAGATTTGAAAATCTTATATCTAATAAACAACTTGTAGCCATAGCATATAATGCTATGCAGACAACCAATTTTTCAAAAAATGGACAAAAGATTTGAAAAGTTATATTCCTAAGGATACATGAAAATATTTGAAAAGTTATATTCCTAAGGATACATGAAAATATGCTCAACATTGTGAGTTATAAGGGAAACACAAATTAAAACCACAATAGAATATTACTATGCATTTTTTAGAATTACTAATAGTCACGTAGTTAGTAAGTTTGTGGAGAAAATGGAAACCTTACATATTGCTGACAAGAATGCAAAATGATAGAAACACATTGAAAATGTTTGACAGTTTCTTAAATGGTTAATAATACACTTTAAATATAATCCAGTCATTCCGTGCCTGAGTAATTAACCAAGATAAATGAAATCAAATGTCCATACGAAGATTTGTACTCAATGTTTATAGCAACTTTACCTGTAATAGCAGTCAAACTTGAAGGAACTGAAATGATCAGTAACAGGTGAATGGGTAAATAATATTTGGTATATCCATGGGTGATAGGCTGAATAATACAAATCCTAATTTTCAAACCCTGTGAATTAACCTCAGATAGTGGCTCAGCCTGTAATCCCGCGCCTTTGGGAGGTGAGTGGATTGCTTGAGCCCGCGGGTTCGAGACCCGCCTGGGCAGCGAGACCTCA
>NW_007199899.1:2886-40563 GCF_000164805.1 Carlito syrichta | reverse complement strand
GGGCGTGGTAGCGCATGCCTGTAATTCCGGCTACTCGGAAAGCTGAGGCGGAAGGATCGCCGGAGCCCAGCAGGCGAGGCTGCGGTGGCCGGGAGTGGCCGCTGCATTCCAGTCTGGGCAACCGAGTGAGACTCCAACTCAAAAAAACAAAAATAAACAACAACAACAACAACAAAAAACAAAGGGGAATTTGTAGATGTGATTAAGTTAAGACTTTTGAGGTGAGGAGACTATTCTGGGTATATAAGTGGGCCATAAATATTATCTCAAATGTCCTTAAAAACCAGAGTAGGGAAATTTAACTACAAAGGAGAAGGACATTTAGTGACAGAGGCATGCATTGGAGTGATGCACGTTGTAAATATGAGAAAGGGGCCGGACGCGGTGGCTCAGCCTGTAATCCCAGCACTTTGGGAGGCTGAGGCGAGAGAATTGCCTGAGCCTGGGGGCTCGAGATGAGCCTGGGCAACTTGGTGAGACCTCCTCTCTGCAATCAATCACAAAAAATTAGCCGGGCGAGGTGGCTTGCGTCTGTAGTTCCAGCTATTTGGAAGGCTGAGGCGGAAGGATCACCAGAGCCCAGCAGGTGGAGCCTGTGGTGGCCGTGCACGTGCCACTGCACTCCAGCCTGGGTGACAAGAGTAGAGACTCCAATTCAAAAACAACAACAACAACAAAAAACGGAAAATATGAGGAAGGGACACAAGTCAGGGAAGACAGGCAGTCACAAGAAGTTAAAAAAAGGCAAGGAAACAGATTCCCCTCTTAGAATCTCCAGAAGGAAGCTGCACTGCCAACAATTTGACTTTACCCCCAAAGAAATTCATTTTGGACCGCAACCTCCAGAAAAGTAAGAGAATAAATTTGTATTGCTTAATTCACTAAATTTGTAATAATTTGTTACAGTAGCAATTTAAAAATTGAATACTAATCAGGAAAAGGAATTAGCAATTCATATATACAACACAGATGAATATAGAAATGATTATGTTGAGTGAAATAAGTGAATTTAAAACAGTATGCCTTTCTTTGGTATTAAAAATTTAATGTATATAACACTAATTTTAAACTCACTTGAGAAAAATGACTACTCGACAAAAGTGGTAATAGTATGGTTATAATATCATGCTTAATTATTTATTTAAAATGTATCTAACTTTACAAGGTATTCAAGGCAGAATATATTTAAGTGGTGATGAGTTCATGTTCATGTTTGTTTCAAAATCAGGAATGAAATGAAGAGGGGGGGAAAGAAAAGATAGTAACATATTATTTTTAGTGATCCCCATGATAAAAGAAATAGGGGAGAGACATGAGATTAGAGATTAAATGAGTGACATTTATTTTTATAACTACAATCTAAGAGGCATTCCAAACAGTTTTGTCTTCCTGTGATTTCTCTTTTTTTGTTCTCTTTTGTCTTTACTTCCTTTTTCTCACAAGTACTAATGAAAAGCAGAAAAATTTGGAATGGATAAGGGCAAGCCATATTCCCACAGGAATGTGTAAAGGAAAAAGTAATGTTGACTAATTTTCCCCATGAGAACAGGTAGAGATCAATTCTTAATTCTATAACAAATTTCACAAAAATATTTATTTCAACATGAACTCTGTCCTGAGATTACCACATGAGGAAGAATTTTGATATTTGGTCTTGTGTCAGAGAAAAGAGAGGGCTTGATTAGTTGCTTTATAGCACCAATACAACACTTGTACTTGCTAGATATCCAACAAATATCTGTTGTTTGTTTAGCATAATTGGATTAATACTTCTGAAAATCAAGAATGGTTAACCTTAATGTAGTTCAATACTTATTGGCAGTCGACTCTGTGGATGGTACTTTGCTAGTCACTAGCAAGTGTCCTAATTGTTTCACACTACACTACCAAATTTAATACTTCCAGGAACCATATGAGGCAGGTGTTATTTTACAGATGAAAGAATCCAGTTTTAGATAATATTTGAAACTGTCAGAATGAACACAGTTTTTAAGTGATAGAGCAGTGTCTAAGTGATTTGAAGCTTTTGCAGGCAACTACCATCTTTTACTACCTCCTTACAAGAATTAGATATTGTTAAATTTTATTAAAAATGCATTCAAAACATTAATATGGGCAGCACATTTTGAATTTCAATGCTGGATCAACTCCCAGAAGTTTGTTCAAAGGACAAGGCTGATGATGGTTGTTTATAAAGTTGTTTTGCTTGTTTTCAAAATTTTAAGACATTCCTGGACCACAGAAGCATTTTTATAACTAAAGCTAGTATCCGAAAAGACGGCAGTCAGTTATGTCTTCAATAAAAATGATTGGCAGAGACAGCTCTATGTTGAAGCAACATGATCATCAATAGAAAAGAACACAAATTTTAGCAGAGATTCCACAGCAGATGTCCGATTTTGTTGTATTTTCAGTGTTTAGTGTGGTAACTGGCACCTGGTAGACATTTAGTAAACATCTGCAGGAACACAAAAGCATTGGATTTAGGACAGCCACTTCATGGACTCTGGTCCCTTGGTATTTCACATCCCAAAATACTAAGCTCAATATGCATATCCAAGTGAAATAACATTACAAGTATAAGGTCCAGATTTGAAAGTTCGATTACATATAACTAATGGGGATTAGGTATTCTGGAGAAAGTTGACTTAGAATAGTGTGTAATTGGAAGAGAGTATTTTTGAGATTGTAAAACAACTCAAAGATTATAACATCCCATAAAAATTGAGATAAAGGCTGAAACAAAAACTCTCAAAGTTTCTTTGTCAATATCTCTATTGTACCTTGTAAATTACTAAATTTCATAAGAGTCCATAATCTCCCCACTTTGGATGACCTACAAACAATATATCCTGAAGTATTCATCAGAATTTTTCATCATTTAACTGTTTTCCTGATTTCAATTTTTTCTGGGGTAACTTAAAGCAGAAACAAACTACTTTCCTTCAACATAATGTACCTCACAGATCCGTAGGATTGTAACCCACAGATCCGTAGGATTGTAACCCAAATTTGCCATGTGTTAGCTATATGAACCACATAATTTATTTGGCATCTCAGAGTCTATTTTCTTATTTATAAAATAGATATCTTCCTTGATGCGTAAATATGAGAATGAAGTGACATAATACGTGGACAATCTGGCAAATTATTCTTAACAGAAATAAAATTTAAGTATGTTAAGTTTTGTTTCTGCTGGGTACAATTCACGTCAAATATTTGTATCTTGGGTAAAAGAAAGAATATCTGATAATTTCAAAGAGAGTCTTGTTTGTCACAATTCCAGTTGGATGTAGAAGGTTGTTCTTTTTTCCCCTGATCTATGTATTAGGCAGAGAAAAATTTAGCTCTCTCCATTCCTTTTTTACTTTTTCATATCAAATAATTCCATTTTAAAAGAGAATATGGTATGTCATTTCCATGCAAGTCTCATTTTACATGAGAATTTTTTTAGGAGTTATGTTTAAACTTTATATTTAACAGAATATTTTTGGGTATATATTCATTATTCAGTTTTATCATTATGTAGTGTTTTTAGAATATACAAAAGTAAGTTTTACAAAACATAAATTAGTATAGACTATATATATAAAAGTAACTGCTATACAATGATTTGAATTCCAGAGTAGAGCTGTCTAAGTGGGCATAAGTATGTCTGAGTGGGTGATTTCTTAACATCTGGTAAGAGTTATGACTAATTGCAAGCTGTTCAGTGTGGTGCTTATCACCAACTCACTTATCTTGGAGCAATGTGTGAGAAATAGAGAAACGTCATTCAAAATATTAGTAGCCCAATGGAGGCATTATATCAAAGACAGTCTTTAAAAAAAGCAGTATTTTTATTTGTAAGGATGTTTGAACTTACTCTTTTACCCTCTTTTGTTTGACCTACTCTCAGTTGGCTCACATCATACATTTTATTGTTGTTTCATATTATAAGATGCATAGAACACAGTGAAGAGAAAAATACCATTTGAACACTATCCGAATACAATTTTTTGTTATTTTTCATACTTTCATTCCATGAATAATATTGCTCTCTAATTTTAAGCATGATAAAAGGTCATAAATAATCAGAAATTACTGCTGTTATATGTGAAATAAATGAAAATCCAAAGGTCATTTTACTTTTTGAATTTAATCTAGTTATTCTGAAATTTAGACATATGTCATGATTTTTAAAAATCAGCCTAAGAACTAGACTGTAAGAAAAGTGTTAAAGTCGAATTTATGTGAACGTATTTTTGTAGGAATCGTGTTTGAATGTCTAAGGACTTTTTAAGATCAAAAACTGTATCAAAAAGAGGCAGGATGTAGATTGGTAAATATCTTATGGTTTTAATCTGTACAATACTAAGTTATCCTCAAACAACCTTATCAGCCCCAATTTATATAGAAGAAAAAGTGAAACTTATAGAAGTAAAAATGACAGCAAAAGTTATACACTCAAATATAGCAAGTCATATAGAAGCAACACTTGAATCTAAGCTACTTGAACTCTACACTCAAGTTCTTGACTGTAATCTATCTCTTATTATAAGTTTGAGATGATCTTATGTTGAAATATGATCAGTATGCATTAAAGGCAATTTCAGGTAAGTAGAATGTAAATGTACCACTGGCTGTAAGTGTACCATTGAGTCGTGATGTGCTGAATATATGGAGAAAAGGGAACCCTGATATACACTTAGTGAGAATGTAAAGTGGCACAGCCATTATGGAAAACAGTATGGAGGATCCTCAAATAATTAAAAATAGAACTGCCATATGATCCAGCAATCCCATTTCTGCATACATATATATGAATATATACATATATATGTATATATTCAAAGGAGGAAATAAAATCTGGATCTCGAATAGAGAGTGACTCTCCCATGTTCACTGCAGAATTATTCACAATGGCCAAGATATGGAATCAACCTCTGTGTTAACTGGAAAATAAATGATAAAGAAAATTTCACACACACACACACACACACACACACACACACACACACACACACAGACACACACACACAATAGAGGTTGCCAGAGGTTGAGGCTGGGAGACATGTGGAGATATCAGTCAAAGGCTATAAAGTTTCAGTTATGCAAGATAAATAGGTTATGAAGAGCTAATGATCAGCATGGCGACTATAGTTAATATTACTGTACTATAGACTTGAAATCTGCTAAGAGTAGATCTTACCACCACAACATAACTATATGATGAATATTTTAAATACTTGATTATAGTAATCATTTCACAATATACATGTTTAGCAAAACATGGTACACACCTTAAATACATGTAATCTTATTGCCTATTATACCTCAATAGAGATGGAGAAAAAAAGAAATTGGATTAGGAAATGGTGCAGGTAGCAAATATTGTACAGTTAAATAGAAAACCCTTATCCTGAGGACAGGGTATCATTTAATCTCACTTCTGTGGAGGGGAATTAGGAAGTACTGACATTTTATTAAAACATTAGTTATAAATTTGTCTTGGTTCATTTTTTCTACTATAACAAAATCCCACCAATTGTGTAACTGATAAACAACGTAAACTTATCTCTTACAATTCTGGAGGCTGAGAAGTCTAAGATCAAGGTGCTAGCAGGTTTAATGTCCAGTGAGGGCCTGGTCTAATTCCAGGACAGCACCCTGAATCCTGCATCCTGCAGTATGGATAAATGCTGTGTTCTCACACAGGAGAAGGGCAGAACAGGAAAGAATAGGCCATGCTACTTCCCCTGAACTCTTTTATAAGGAATTGATTTTATATTTATCTGTGCTCATGGATTAATCACATGCCAAAGTCCTCACCTCTTAATACTGTTACATTTTTGTTAAGTTACAACATGAATTTTGGAGACACAAACTTCAAATCACAGTACAAGTATTTAGCCTACTATATAACAGTTCCTGTAGAAGGTACTATCAATATAGAATTGCTAAACTTCATGACATTTATATCTGCCAGCTAGGCATTTTAGCCCCACTACTACTAGTTGTATGACTTTGACTCTTGTTTAGCTTTCCTGTCCCTCAGTTTCCACCTTTATGAAGTGAGTTTTTAGAAATTTCCTCTTATAAAAATCAAATGGATTATAAGCAAAACACATTAAACAGTGTCTGGCAAAAAGTAATAATTTAATCGCACTTATTATTATTCTGGCTTCGTAAGGAAAGAAAGTGAAGCCCAGAGAAATTAGTTACTTTGCCCATGATAATTTACTGTGTAACAATCTTAAAATTCATACACAATTTTTTGTGACACCATAGCACACATTGGCATTGGTTTTCTCATAATAACTTTACATTGTAACTATGAATTTTTTAAGAAAACACAAAGCGAAAACACATTTTCCCCATGCATAAATCAAGGAGAACTATAAACTTTTGTCATGTGTTTTTGAGTCATTTTGAGATATTTCATTCTGAGCAGCTATAAAACAAAGTCCCTTCTTTGATGAAATATTATGTAGCTAAAAAAGAAACTACAGTTACTAAAACAAATATAAACAATTGAATTGATAGCATTTGGGGTATTTTCAAAGGTCATGCTTGAGCAACTGAGGACAAAGTCTGATAACTCTTTTCTACAAGTCATATAGACCATTTCTGAAGTGTTCAATCTAACATTAATAAGCTGGGACATTAAAGTGCATGGAATAAGGAGACAAGACAGCAACTCCCCTTTGGAAACCTCATCAAGACCTTAAAAAGAAAGAATTGGGGAATTTTAGTTACCATTAGAAAAACACTAAAGTTGAATTTTCAGAGTACTAAATGCCTGTATACAGCTAAGTGTATCTCGAATCTATAAAGCCTGTCTATACTGAGAAAAGTCATCAATTACCAATTTAATATGGTTCACTCATTTAAACTCATTCTCTAATTCAATGTTTACATAGTTATATTATTATGTTATCAAATTGTTTCTGAAATTGACTCAGCTGTAAGACTCCCTCAGGATACACATGTTAGAAATATATATTTCTAGTCTCCTCCCCTGAAGTTTAGATTCAATATGTCCAGAGGGATTGAAGAATTTGCATTTTAACAAGAATGTCAGGTGATTCTTTAGATCTTGCAAAGTGGGGAGCCTAGATCTTACAGATGTGAAAAAATGAACTAAAGTAGATAAATTGCTCATGATATTGAGGAGTGGCGGAATATGTGTTGACAACTAGACCTTGTGCATATATTTACAAAGTAACAACCACCACCCTCCAAAATTGCTGTTATCAGTGATCCAAAACCAAACATAAAATATATGCAGTTTAGGAGTTATTTTTAGAAGATGCCTTTTGGTCAGCCTACCAACTTGCTAAAAGCATAATAGTAGAAACTGCACCACAACTAATACAATGCATTTGCAAAATACTTTCAGCAACATACTCTCAGGTCACCAATTTTACTCACAAGAAAGCCCTCTACTCCATTAGCATCTCAGTTATAGTAAGAAGATGAACATGGGAGAAATGTTTTGTGAATCCCTCTCCTGCATCTGGTGCAGGCTTCCTCCACAACTGTTGGGTTGAAATCAATAGGAATTTAAAGCCACTGCCACCTGGCAGTACAATGTAAGAGGAAAGGCAATAGCTGCAGGGACAGCCAGGATGATTGTACAAATGTGCTGCCAGGTTTAGAATATGATTTCACTCTTCTGTAATTTCTGATGAACCACAGAGTCAGAAAGTAACATGGAGGTCATTCTGTCGAATGCTTTTGTTTCAGATATACGATGACTGCGGTCACAGAAGGAAGGGTGAGCTACCCATGGCCGAGCTTGGAAATGATAGAACTCTGCCTTGAACTGTGATATTATTTTTGTGGGGAAAGAAATTGAGTCAGGGAACGAGCTACAGACAGCTGTGGGGGAAATCAGATGGGAGTGAGGTGCCGTCCAGCTTTGTAAGTGTTTTGTCCTCCAAAGAACCTGCAGCAACTGGGCTTCTTTACAGGATGCACAGCAGTTAGATATGTGCGCTCTGGAGTCAGGGAGGGCAGTGTTCAAACCCCAGCTCTTCCACACATTAAGAGTTAGCTTGCAATGCATATAAGCTGTCTCAACCTCAAGCACCACACCTTGCAAATAAGAAAAATAATTACCAAGGCCTTTATGAGTATGAAAAAATGTAGTGAGTGTATCTTTAAGCTTTTAGGACAGTGGGTAGTAGTGAGCATACAATATTAGATTCTGCTGAAGTTTTTCTTATTCTTGCTTATATTACCATTTACTAAAATCCTGAGAGGTGGGTGTTACTGACCCAAAATTTTGGATAAGGAACCTGTCACTCAGAAAAGGTAAATGCCCAAAGATGCAGACATGGTGACAGGATTCAATCACAGGGAACAAGCTTGGTGCTTTTTTCATCCACCTTGCATTAAGTCATATTTTTGCACTAATATTTTATAACCATCTGCAGCCTTACAAATACTAAGAATAACAAACAGAAGAGAGGTTTGATTTGTTTAAGGCTCCAGTTTCTTTTGATAAGTTGACTTATTTAATCATCAATCCCATTTGTTTTTAGGAACTTCCATGTGCAGGATACAGTGTTAATTATAGATTCAAATGAAAACTTTGGCTCCCAAGAATGCTCCATAAATGTGCTGTTTAAAGAAATAAAATTCAGATAGTTGTAAAACACTCATGTTTAAAAACTATAATTAGTTTGAGTGGAATTTATTTTAAACTTCATCACTTCTCTCCATTACTAAGTAGAGGATTTGTATTTATCACACAAATCATACTATTTTTGCTAATTAAAAGTCATAATTTTAAACATCAGTGTTCTTACTTTAACTTAACACAGTAATTCCTCTGAGCCACCTGAGGTATAAAAGACTTTTAAAGAAATAGTCTCAGACACATGTGTTTCCTACTTAGATTGAAATATCTCTATATCCTTTTTATAGTTTGGCTTACTCTTACTTAGAGATTGTCAATGGAGCACTAGAGTTCCAACTATCTAGGAAATCTCTGTGGGAGAAGAGAAAGAGAAGGGTGAAAATTAAAGAATAGAGCAGAAGAACTGACAGGCTCTAAATTAAATTTGACTCGATCATTTTTTATTATCCAGGTTGATATACAAGGACAGCCTGTGACAAGAATGACTTTTTATCCTAGACTATATCCCATAACTTTTTTCTTATATAACTCAGAATTATTTTAACAAGAGACAGTGGATTCTGCCCTTCAGTCATAAATAAAAAGAATAGACCGAAAAACACCAGTGAGAGTTAGTCTGAGTTTTAATAAATTTTTGTCACCGTGTAAGTGGCTTCAATTTTTTTTCTTAGTTCTCTGTGATAAAGGTATAGAAAGTTTATTGATTGTAGAGCCATCACCAAGGAAAAAAGGAAGTATAAACAGTGAATATCAGAAATTTGGAAGCTAGGTATTTTCCCTGATACCATCTCTCTGGATATCTGGGAAGCAAAAATTGGACACAAAGCAAAATAGTGCCAAGTGACTTTATAGGTGTGCACATGTGATAGCAAATAATTAATCTAGAGAAAGGAGAATGAAAATACTTCATAGTCTGTAAATCCCCATGTAAATATAAAAGATTATTATTATTAAATGATTTATTTGAATAGGAAGTGCTTAGTTCTGTGGAATTATTAAAAAAACATGCTATGTTTAACCAAATGTCCTTCAGGATAATAATGAATCACTTAACAGCTTCAGCTGATCTCATTAAGCCCAAGTCTTTTTCGGACAGGCTGTGTTTGATGTGACCTATGGTTTCTGTGAAAGTCTTGGTAGCTAGGTTGGTAAATAACAGCCACCAGAACTATCGTTGTTCTTTTTTTGCCCACTCTTGTATGATACATGACACATCATAAATCAAGTGAAGCAGAGCAAGCCAGCCTAGGAAGCAAACTTGGACTTTCCTCAGGAATTGCTGCTGATTTGTCAGCTAATGTGGTCCTACAAGATGCATTGAGGCAAAATCAGACATGTACTCCCAGTTGTCTATAACCATAATACGCTGCAATTTGCCCTTGGGACATCAAAAATAAGCAAGCTGTCTCCCTCTCCATCTCCTCACCATTTCTCAAGATTCTCACTTTTTATTCTTAACATACTAAGTCTCTTAATAAGACAATCTAATGGAATAAAATTCAGACATTTTTGTGGATGTCTTTCTCAGAAACACAACTGCCATTGCAAAAAACTGAAATGTCAACATTTTCCTAGAAAATGCAGCATTGCCTACAATTTCTCATAAAGGTGTTCAGCAAATCTCTCAGACTTCCTAAGTATCAAGTCCTATAGGAGGAAGGTTTTTTTGCAGTAATAGATTCACGACTGAAAGTGTTCTGGATAATGCTATCACTAAGCACAGTCTCTGGCATGTATCTAGTAAGAACTCGGTAAACATGTCTTGAGTGGAGAGTGAATAAGTAGCATTTCTTGACATGAAAACTTAAAATTATGAAGCTAATTGGATATTTAAAAATGAACATGGGAATGTTTTGGAATTTTTCCTGAGGGATAGGCATATGAATTGGGTAGAGTCTGTCATTGTAACTCAAAGCTATTTTAAAGAACCATCCTTAGATGGTCTGGAGTCTACTGTTTTTCTTAAGATGAATGTCATTGTAATAACACTAGTGAAGCAAAAGGAAAAAAAAATGTGTGGGTGTGGGTGGGGGAGTGGAGCGAAAAGTATAAGGAAACTGCTGAAGGCTTATTTTTACTCCTAAGGGTCCAACAAAAGGTGGATGAGCCTGGATGAATTTTAAGGACAAATTTCACTAAATTTAAGTCCCAATTGTGTGTCAAACTGATAAATGCCTTATAACTCTTCAAGATGGGTACTATCTTCATATTGCATACGTAGTAACTGAGGCTTAGAGATATTAAATGATGCAGCTTGTGAGGAGGATGTATAGGATTTTTTTTTTTTTTGAGAAAATAGGAACTTATTGAGAAGAAGGAATTCTCCTGGCAGGGGTCCTGAAGGGTTGCTCGGATGCATAGAATTAATAGCCAAGGCTCAAAACAAAGCCCATAGATTAAATTAACAAAGAAATTTGAGTTTACATACATCATTTCATTTTACACATAACTTTTCTGGCACATACACCTATTTGTTAAATAACACTGAGTAATATCAGTGAGGAATTTGGATCAGGGGCTGATTATTACCTACTTAAATATATAGAAGAATCCTCATGCCTTGTGTAGAGTTTAAATACAGAGTGTGTCTATTTTTCAAGTGAGAGTGGAATTTAAAAAACGACCTTATAATGAGGGTGTTTTCTGGATATATCAGGTTATTTCTAGGTATTGTAAAGTTGAAATCCAATTTTTTTAAAAAGGCATTGAGTACACTTCATCAAAACAAAAGTAAATTCCATAAACGGAGTTTCTCAGCTAAATAATTTCCTAAAAGAGCTCTCCTCTTTTTTTCAGGGCCAGGAAGAAATCGTCTTTTCCTTCATGTGCCAACTGTCCCTCCCATTAAATAGAACAGGAAAGACAGAAAGGGTCAAAGGGTTTAGGAATTTATCCCTTCATATTATATTTGAAGCTAAGGCCAAAGAAGTTCAGCACTTCGCTGAAGGTTTGTCAACTATTAACAAAGGCAAGCCTATGATCTAGGTGTATAGAGTTCCACAGCAGATTTTTTTTTCCATTTTAATGTGCAGTTTTTAGGTTAATGTTATGTTAGAAAGCATCCCTGAACACTTGTTGTTACTTATCACCGTAGACAAATAGCATCTAGATTATTATCTTGCTTCTTTCTATATGAAGAATTAAAGTATCCGGTCCTCAATTTCATGTATTTTTCTAATGCCCATGCAGGATTAAGAAGCCATTAACTAGAACCACTTAAATAAAAGCTCATCTTGCTTCCTCCTACTGGAGTACGCCTTCTCTGGATTTTTATCCTCTAGCTGAAGTTGCCGTTTGTGCCAAAAAAAAAAAAAAAAAGGTGAAAGAAGACTTGAAAATAAATGGCTCATAATGGAAACTATATGTTGTGCCAGAAATTGCATAATTTCTTATCACTCATTTTGAGCAATGATAGTTGGTCCCAAAGTTGACAATTATGTGCTTCTTAAAACACAGCATGCATCCTTACATAATAAGTCAGTGTGGGGGCCATTTCAAACTTCCAGGTCCCAGACATGAGTCACCCACAGCCACACTTCAGTGGAGGTATTAAGTGTGCGAGAATGTTGCAAAGTTCCTGTAATCTTTGTCTTCATCCTGAGAGCTTACATGTGTTTAAGATAATAATTAAAGAGAACATAACTTCTTGAAACAAATTAATTTTTTGGAACATTTAGAGTTGAGGTTGAATTGCACATGAGCTGAAATTTTTGTCTACTCCCACAGTCTCTCACATCACTCTCAATTTCAACATATATTTCAAAGCCCCTAGAGAACTTTGCCTTGAACAGAGTGTAGAATTATGGAATTAGAAGCTCATTCAGCACAGTATTCTGCCTTATGCAGGAATCCCTTCTAAATTATCCTGGGTGTGTTTCTCAAGTTTTAATATTTTTTTAAAGCCAAAATCTACATGGAAACAACTATTGACAAAAATATATGCAAATCATATTTAAGTAAACATTTACTTTGAAGGAGCATATTTACCATTCTAGAATTTACATATAATAGGTGCTATGTGATCAACTACAACATAATTATTATTATTAATTCAGTAAAAAAAATCAATTATATTATTTAATAAATGCTTCTGGGCAATAGAACTCCAAAAATCTGTGAATGTGCCTTAAAATAAATGTGCTCGATAAAAAAGCCTTTTAAGCAAAATAAGGAACAGAGAACAAAGAGTGAGGATAACTTGAACTAATTATTGATTTGACTACGAAGATACAGACTCCTGCCACTGTATCTGGTGAGAAACATGAGGGAGGGGCTGAAAAAGATCACACAAACCCCTAGAAAAGGAACTTGATAGCAACAACAAAAACTGGAAACCCAGAATCAAGCATGGGGCACAGACGAAAACAAAATTTTCCAAAGAAGTTACACACTCCCTTCGACTGTAAAAGGCCAACTTCTGGAGCTCTCCAAGAATTAATTTATCTTAAGATTGCGTAAATGCGTCTCAAACAGTAGATTCACTTGTTTGAAGCTTAGTAGACATTTGAACCACAGACAGTAGGGCAAACACCATCCAACATTTCTGTCTTCACACTTCCCAGCTCTACCGGGCCATTCAGACAACCCCTAAGAAGCAGGTATACTGCAATGCATTGAGACAGTTTTAGCTGAGCTATACATTCAATCAAGTCCCGAAATGACGAATTCCGCTACTCCCAGGCACTGTGCGGAGGCTCAGGAAATCAGACTCATCTAGGACGCAGAGTGAAGAGGCATTTCATTTCATTTTTTTTTTAAACTTCACAGAGTTCTCCACCTCTGTGTCGCATCAGCCTGCAAAGGCACAACTGCAAGGGCATGCAGAGGGGGACGTGACGCCCGCAGGGAGAGGGGAGCAAGATTCCCACTAACCTTTCTGCTGTTTAAAGGACTGAATGGAGCCTGAATGGTGGACCATGTTCACTCTGCGCGGCCCCGCCGGGTTCGGGAGCTGTCCGAGAGGGAGGCGGAAGAACAGTCGCCAGACTCTCTCTCAGAGGCTCCAAGAAATCCCGGAGCCTCCGCGAGCGCACTGCAACCCGACACCTGCTGTAGCCGGCACTCCACTCCAAAGGATGCGCGCCCGCCGGGTGCCGTTGTCATGGCAACGTGGGAGGGCGGTCCAGCGTCCGGCTCCCCTTAGCGGCTACTGCGGGAATAGCCCTGCAGCTCCCGGGCGTCCAGTGCCGCAGTGAGGGTGGGCGGTGACAGGGGTTTGCTGGAGGTGGGGGAGGAAGACTTCTTGAGGACCACCTATAAATCCGAACAAGCTACCACTAGAGCCACTACTAATGCCCTCTTTTTCAAGCGTTGAGGCTGACAGTTAATTTTACGACTCATGTCCTCAAAGTTCATCTGTAAACACTGGCACTTTTTTTGGGATTAAAAAATGTAGTTTATTTAGAAAGTAAATTAGAGAGAGAGAGAGAGAGAGAGAGAGACTCGCTTCCCCAAGGTAGGGGAGGGGGTCAAAGCCAGAAAACATGGCCTGGTCACAGCTCAAAGAGCACATGGCCACAACATAGCTTAGCAAGGCAATGGTCTGGCAATGGCCTTGGCAATGGCCAACACTGGTACTTTTTTTAAAAAGGGCAAAGTTGGCCTCTGCTCTGAGAGGAATGTAGTGACAGATGTAGAGGCATTTTTATCATTTCTTCTTAAACTTTAGTATGGGGACAAAAAGCTAACTCAGCCTAGCTAGTGGTATGCTTTATTAGATACGCTATGCTGTATGTCTAGCATATTCTTGAGTTATCCTCTTCGGCTTTAGCTATTCAGACTTTGAATCATTTATGAAAATGATACTGAACCACTTTTTACCTCCTAGGTGACAGGTGCTGAAAGAACATTGTCCATGATACTCAATTCAATCCTCATAAAAGTCCTATAAAGTAGACTATTATTATTCAAATATTATAAAAGACTCTGAAGCTCAGAGCAACAAGGAATTCTCAAAATCACAAAAATCAACATCCTATTTGAAGGAGATACCCAAAGAAGTAAAGCAACTTTCGAAAGACCAAACCACAGTGGCCAAAATAGGACTAGGAGCCAGGGCAACATATTTTTCAGCACAGCCTCTGTACCTCCTTTTACTGCAGCTCTGTAACTCAAACCCATAAATTCTTCTTGGAATTTGTAACTCTATTGAACAGACACAGCGAGAGTCTGTTGCTTTCTGAGTTTTGAAGGTTTGTGTAATCAACCCAAAATCAGATGAGGGATCCAAACAGAAGTGAGAAAAAAGAAAAGGATGCAGAAATTTTAACATTTTCAAATCCAGAAACATGTTGAGCAACAATTCTAGGTTCTTTGATCTCACCTGAGGTGCATGATATAAGAGCAGTGAGAAGAATACAGATTTAGAATGAGTAGATGTTCCAGTTATGCATTGGTGCATAACTAACCCCTGTGAAATTGGAAGCTTCAAACTACAATTTATAGTTATCTCTCATTTTTTGCTGTTCTCACACAAGGTCTCTCTTGAGTATTCAGTAACTGTGCCCAAAATCATCTGAATCGAGAAGACAGAGATTGGGGTCTACTTTTAGTGGAAGGAATAACAAAGAATGTGCTATCTTTGTGAATGTACCATAATGATCTTCCCTGAGAGAAAATGTTGAGCGTCCAGTAAGAGCTCAGTGTACAGACACTGAAGAAATACTTGGTTACATAGAATGAACTCAGTGTGAGTTCACTTCTAAATGAAGATCTAAAACAGATCTCAGAGACTCTCTTCCTAAGGGATCATTATATAGATATTTTATAGATGAGAGCACTGAAACTAAGAACAACACATGACTGGCTTAAGGATGTTTTTGTTTTGTTTTGTTCATTTACCATTAAAATTCAGAAAGAGGTCAACTCATAGGTTATTCTGATATGATCCAACTCATAGGATTTTAATACAATCCAATTCTTATAGGTGAGGATTAAGTTAGGTAATGTATTTAAAGACTAGTTCATGGCAGAAAACGAACATGGGATTCATATTAATCACCCTTATAATTATGACCCCCAGAGATCTAACTTCTTCTTTAAAGCCTTTTAAATCACTGGTATTAGAGTCAGAAATATTTTTGAAATGTGAGTGTGAATTCAAGTAATAATCAGCAGGAATAGTTAAAGTTCTGAATTTTACTTCATACTTCCAGACGTAGGTAACATCTTTACCTTCCTAGAATCTATTTTTAAAAATCTTTTATTTTCTTCAACCCATTCCTTGAAGTGCAATTTCCCTGAGAGAAATTTATGTCGGCTAGAACTAGGAATGAGTTGAGATTTTTTTTTTTTTTTTTTGAGTTGGAGTCTCACTCTGTCGCCCAGACTGGAGGGCAGTGGCCGCTCCCGGCCACCGCAGCCTCGACCTGCTGGGCTCCGGCGATCCTTCCGCCTCAGCCTTCCGAGTAGCCGGAATTACAGGCACGCACTACCAAGCCCGGTTGATTCTTTGATTTATTGTAGAGATGAGGTCTCTCTGCCCAGGCGGGTCTCGAACCTGCGGGCTCAGGCAATCCCCTCACCTCAGCCTCCCAAAGGCGCGTGATTACAGGCTGAGCCACCAATCCCGGCTTGAGTTGAGATTTTAAACTTTATTACGAATTACTTCTCCATGAAAAGTTTAGTATTATCTCTAATATTCTTGCACTTTAACCTCTGCAGTGAAGCTTTGATTAAACTGTCTTATCATAAAGTTAATTACTTTTTAAAATTAGAAACATTTTAGGTTGGACCACTAGATTGACTAGCAAGGAATTCAAAGAACATCTTTGCTTGTTTTAAAATCAGTCTTTTGGGGAAGGTTGCTAGAGGAACAGCTTTGTGAGGGGCTGAGGAAATTTGAAGCACCATCTGCTTTATAGGAAAGGCAGTACAAAGAGAAGGAAAGGCTGTGTGTGTGTGTGTGTGTGTGTGTGTGTGTGTGTGTGTGTGTGTGGGGGGGGAGAGAGAGAGAGAGAGAGAGAGAGAGAGAGAGAGGGAGAGAGAAGATTTTGGAAGTGGAAAGTGCAGAAAGAGGGGTTTGAGCAAAAAACTCCCTTTTGTTTTTGACTAAAAAATATTTTAGTGATCTGGCAAGAGGAATTATTTTGATAGACTGACATCCCTTTGTGAAAGTTTAGGAATGGATATTAAATAGCCTCATTAAGGAAGGGTAAATGAACTATATTGGGTTGGTTTTTCTACTATTTTTAGTTTTAATCATCTTTACAAATTGTAATGACATGAAAAAAGGTTTATTTTGTATAATGTTCAATGAAGTGGTATGATTAATATAATATACAGTATAATCTTGAGTATGTTTTCCAAATCAGCAAAAAAAAGACTGAAAAAAACATGCCAAAATGTCCACGGTAATCACTTTTGCAAGTCGAATATAAAGATAATATTTTTATGTCTACATGCTTTTTTCCTACCATTTTAATACTTTCTTCAATGATATACATATATAATGCATATATGCAAATATATATGTAAACGTTCTACCCCCACCCCAAACCTCCCATGTATTTATCTTGTTACAACTCCAGCTTTTCTCTAATCCAGTCTTGGTCAGTTTTTCTGTTCTTGTTGAGGTTTCTGCAGCTCTCCCCTCCTACAACTCACCACCTGTCTCCTGTCCTCCTGAAGTAATTAATTTTTCAGGCCCCCTGCTAACATTTTCTGCCCCTAGAAGTAAAGGATTCTATTTTTTACATCACTGGGAAGCTTTTATTCCTTTGAATTTTGAAATTGGACCCACCCTCAGTTCAGCCAATTGTGGGATTTCCCCTTTTGTACTCTATCAGAGGAACCGAGAGAGTTTTGTCACTGCTTCTTTGGGTCCTGAATCACCACCTTAATTAAAATTGAAATTGCCAATGATACTTCTCACTGCCTACTTGGTAACAGAAATAGAAATTCTCTATGTAGTTATTTCCTTTTGAGAGCCCAGTTATTTAAGGCACTACTGGGCAAAATAAAATAGCAAAGTGACATTGGTAACAGGTTTATCTGCAAAGAATAAAAAACAAAGGTGAGATAGATGTCCCTAGGAGACAGTATGAGAGAGAAACTGTGGTCTCCTTATGTACAGATGGAGTGAAGATTGTTTCTTCAAAGATCAGTATAGTTCCTGTCACATTAGCTTAATAAATGCTACTTACATTTAAAAATGTAAAATGACTTCAAGGAAAAATGCTTATTTACTGCCCTGAGAAGCTGTCTTCTTCTATATGCAAAGCCAAGGGAAATATATTAGCACATTTTATATGTTTTATACTTACATATACTTATATTTAAAATGTTAAACATTCTCTTAACTCTTTTTTTCTTTGTCTTCATACTTTATTAAATACATGAACCAGCTCTTCAAAAATTCACATGCTATCACAAAAGCAGGGGTGGACTGAAATTTAACAATTGCTTGCCCCAAAGCCTGTGGCTTCTGGTCACATGTGACAATCTACCAATATAATTAAGCAGGTTAGTCCTGCTGATATCCAGAACTGCATTCAAAAGTGACACTCCTGGCAGATGTAAGTGGCTAAAAGAGAGTCATGGAGGAAAATCAGCAGCTTCATCCTTCACTGAGTCTGGCCTTAAGATGTCTTATCACACAGCATTTTGGAGAGACAAGGAACATAGAACGATTTGAGTGAAACACAGCAGCAAGAGAAGACAGATGTTCAGGACAAAGTAGGTGATGACAGATTAAACAACAGTTCATATCTTTGCCCCTGCTCAAAACTTTAGTAATTACTTTGTCTCAACTAGAATCAAATCCATGTTGTTTAACCCATCAATGCTTACTTTATCCAACACATCTACTGGATATGCCTATTTCCTTGATGGTATCACAGGTGCTTACACATTCAGACTCATCAAACATTAAATATGTACAGTTATCTGTATATCAACTATATCTCAATAAAGCTGTTAAAAGTACACTTAATTTAATCACAAAAAACTCAAGTCCATGTTCATGCTGTAGCCTTCAAGGCACGCCGTATCTTCTCTCAGTAATTTCCAATATTGTTTCAAAAACCCTTTACAATCTCTTTTGATCCTATGCTGTTTTCTTCCTTATAGGTCTTCCTTTGGCTGTTTCTGTTTTTTTCCACTTAGAATAATTACCCTAAAACACCTATTTCAGTGACAAGTCTTCTCAAAGCCTATTCATTTTTCAAGGAGCTATGCCATTTCCTGAATGAAGACTTCCTTTATCCACATCCACCCACTATAAAGCCAGTTAGATGTAAATTTAACCTCTTCTGATTTCCATAGACTATGACTAACACTATTTTATGGCATATTTATCATGTTTCCACCATGCATTATACATATAAGCATTTGAAAGTAGGTGAATACTTTTCTTCTAGTCCAGAATAAATCCTTTAAAGTAGACTTCGTGTTGACTCATTTTTCTATATCTCACAATGCCTAAAACATGGTTGACACATAAAAGAAGATCAAACAAATATGCGCTGAATAACTGGATTTCTTTAACAGTCAACTACTGTTTATTATTTGCTAGAAGAATCTAATAATAAGACATTCAAACAAAATCCAGTATACAAATTGCCTTTTGAGATTTGCATACAAGTGTGTAGATTTGCATTGCTTCATAATTTTATTTCTTCCAGGCATATAATTTCATAAAGACTGCCCTTTCTGTGTTGCTTTGAAAATTTAAGGATGTAATAATTGTTGACTTATTTGCTGTACATGACCCACTTTCATAAGCTCTTAATCTGATACTCCGGTTGTATTAACAACTTGACAACTTTTTGGTGAATTGCCATGCTTTTGAGCAAAACCGATACTCAGCTGGTGTGCTAGATGTGATGGTACTAGTTGTTTGTGGCCAGTGTCTCTTCTGATAGCTTTGTCTCCACCTGACTGGTCTAGGCATGTTGGTTGTTTGGATGTTCGCAAGCAGGAAGATGAAAAATAAAGCTAACTACATTATATATTTACTTTCCAGAAACAATATATTCTTGACCCCTGAGAAGCTATGGTGACTTATTATGTACACAATGTAGTCTCTATTTGAACATGACCAGGCCTGTTATAAGTGTGACAATTTAATGCTAAGCAATCATTAAAAAATTTAATATGCATAAATACTTATTTATCGAGACATTATTCTTGATACATTATTTACTGGTAAAGACAGACTATAGAAATTATTGATGCATTTTTGCAAAAAAAAGTATCTGTAATAATACAATTCAAAATATGGCTAAATCTAGATCGAAATAGGAATGAAGTGATTGCTCTTTCCTTTTGCTTACTGATATCTTAACTTTTTTCTCAATTCTTTTATAGAGTGAACTTATGTTCTTTTCATCTCAGTGTAATTGTAACAGCCTCAAACTTTAATAAAGTGTGCTGGTTTGGACATTAAGTTATGTAGTTACCCTAACCATCAAATATGCATTACTTAGGCTAAAAAAAATTAAAGAAATACAAAATGGTAAGTATTTTTAAAATATTGTAGATGGCATGATATGTTATTGTAATCCAGTAATAGCATGCATTTGAATTTGAAAAACAAAATAATAGTACTTGTCCATGGAGGGTCCCTTCTTGATTTAGCAGAGAGATGTAGAAAGAAGACATTGCTTTGGGAGTCAAGGGCATCAACTCATTCAGGCCTGTACACCAGCATGCTGTCTAACTGTGGGAAAATCAATTTGCCTCCTTGGATCCAAATCTGTAATAAGACTGATGATTTAGATTTTCTCTAAAGTCCATTCCATCTCCTACATCTAATATTCTGGAAGAGAATATTCTGCACTCTGGTTTCACAAACACAATCTTTGTACCTGATTTTACCAGGGTTATTTATTTTTTATCCTTAAAGAAAAATAGTGGAAATAGTAAAGAAAATCCTCATTGATCCAAATCTAAAAGTCGAACTTGAGTGGGTCTGAAATTTAAACATTGAAATGTGATAAAGAGAAAAAAAGTAGCCGGGCTCAGTGGCTCAGCCTGTAATCCTGCGCCTTTGGGAGGCTGAAGTGAGTGAATTGCCTGAGCCCGCGGGTTCGAGACCCGCCTGGGCAGCGAGACCTCATCTCTACAATAAATCAAAAAATCAGCCGGGCGTGGTAGCGCATGCCTGTAATTCCAGCTACTGGAAAGGCTGAGGCGGAAGGATCTCCAGAGCCCAGCAGGTCGAGGCTGCGGTGGCCGGGAGCGGTCACTGCATTCCAGTCTGGGCGACAGAGTGAGACTCCAACTCAAAAAAAAAAAAAAAAGAGAAAAAAAGTTTGACAAAACAAAAATCTTGGGATGAAATATTTTTGAAATATTAATTTACTTAAGAAAAAAATACAGAAGGTGCCAAAAAATGTATATGCATTTTAAGAAAGGAAACTGTATTAAAAATTTAATACTCAATATGTACCAATCAGAAAAGTTGGATACAAGTCATGCTTGACTTCTGCAATTAGAAGAGGTGTACATTGTTTGGTAGAATTCTGTGGCAAGCATGTAAATGCTCCAACACCATAGCAGAAGAAGCAGGACTTGTTGCTGTGTAAGGCCTCCCGAATCTTCCCTTGTGCACATCGCACACAGTACCAAGTGTCTCAGACTTATTACAAGTGCTTGCAATTGTTAGGCGTGTTGGAGGTTCTGTTGCATACTCACACCTCCATTGTCCTTGTACTTCCAAAATTCACTCGAATTTCAAATACCATTTCAAAATGTTCTTGCACTCCTCAAACAACAACCATCCTTCTGCCATTTTTTTTTAACTGTCCTGCCTGTTGCATAGTAATGCTAGCATTCATTTGATTAATGCCATCTTCTGAGTGAACGTCATATTACACATTGCTACCATAATTGAATTCAATTTTGAAAAGTAATACATAGATAACATCTTTTAGAGTAGGTATACATTTTTTGGTACTCGTGTTTATGAAAGTATTTATATCTCAGTAATTAATACTTCAACTACAATCTTTTTATACATCAGTCTAAATAATCTGTTTATTATTACTGAATAATTAATTCTATTGTGTTTCCTTGAAAAAATATTTTGTAGAACATACTTTATATCAAACAAAATCATTCTTCTTCCTTTGCTGTGATTTCTATATGTCATAAGAGAAAGCTACATATTTTCTTTTCAGTACATTTAACAAATATACACTGGAATTTACATGCCAAATTCAACAAGGATATATATTTTTAGTCTTTCCAGCTTTATATCAAAAAACCAGCACATCTTTGTAATTACTTTAGAAATAGACAGCAAATGGTTATATAAGTGCTAGTGTTTGAAGCTCCAGGTTCCAAGTTTGTGGTGTTTTATTGTAAAACAATGGGGGAGCAGTTTGGAAAAATAAAATTATGCATTACCTTGTACACAATAAAAACAAAGATTTACATATAGTCTATTTCAGGAAAGTTTGCATGTTAACTCTAGTAACTACATTTTTCAATTCTCAAATCAGGTTTTTTTTTTTTTTAAGAGAATCTAATCCTTGAGCTCACTTTCCACTTGTTCAGTATAATTAGGAGAAACGAACGAATTTCATTATACTCGTTAGTTTCACAAAAGTATTCTAAGGCATCAAATATGTGATCACCCATGATGTTGCCCCTTATGCATATTTGATTAAGAGTATTCAGTGGTAATATTTTGTGTGTCTTGGGTTGTCACTTCTATCTCCAGACTGCCTTTAGACTTAAGACTGAAATATCAACTCCTCCTTGGGTCTCCAGCCTACCAAGATGCTCTGAAAAATGTTGACCTTACCAACTCCCATGTAAGCGAATTCCTTAAAGTAAATCTCTCTATATAAATACATACAACTGGTTTTGTTTCTCTGGAAAACACTAGCTAATGCAGATTTTGGTTGTTGCTTTTGTTCATGCTTGTTTGTTTAGTCACTAATTTTGGTTTCTACTAATTTTTAAAGTCCATATTCTTTGTGTTGTCCAGTCATTGAAATGTCTGTGCAAATTTCTTGCTGGCCAGCTAATTTGATAGATATTGTCTCAAATACCTTAAAGTGCTAAGTCTTCCACTCTTTGCCTGTGTGCATTTTGTGCCATACTTGGCAGACAATTTGGAATTCTGCCTAAACCCTTTAGACATATTCCCAGCTCTGGACATATATACGGCCATGTGAATATCCAAGAATATATAAACACTTTTCAAAATTGCCTATGAACAGCTAATTGCCAGATTTTTAAAGCACATTTTATCAGTCTCTTATTTACCTCAATTGTAATTGCCATTTAAGTCAGCTCTGATATTAACCATTGCCTCTTGTTGTTTTTGTCAAATTCTAGAGGATAGAGATTTCACCACCTAAAAGGGAGTCAGATCAGATAAAAATAAGCCCCATGAATGTAGTTTTTCCAGAGTACTCACACACAGGTCTGCAGCTGGGACACACGGTGAGCTCCAAACTTGTTCTGTTCCCACCAGTACTACATGGTTGCTGTCTTCATAGCTATTGTGATTATAAGGCTACTGGTTTTCAAGGGTACCACAGAGCAAGGCAGATAAGAATGAGGGAAGTTAAAATGCCACAAAGCTCAGTATTAGTACCACAATTCAGCTGTTTTTCTCTAAAAACTTATTGAATTGTTAAAAGCTTTGAATTAGCTTGCAGAATTCTAATAATTTGTCAAATTTTGCTAGTATTTTCTTTGTTTTAATAGAGGAGATTATTTTTGAGGCCCCTACTCCATAATTCTGGGCGTTCTTCTTCTCTATTCTTGATTCTCTTGTGTTTAAGAGTGGTTCAACAGGTATGTTGAGTTTTTACTCCTCCTGAAACTTGGAGAGTACAGGAAGTCTAGGTGAGTAGAAAAGGTTAATACAGGTGCTTAAGCAGGGACTATAGCTTTCTGAATTAAAGATTCACAAGAAAAAAGACTGCTGTACATACACTCACCACCAGAAGATTATCTATTTTGTTAATTTTCATAAACAGTGAGACAATAACCCAGTAAGTCCAGAGGAAAAAATCTATCTAAAAGATTTAAGTGGTCAGAAATAGACAGATCAGAGAGAAATATCAGAACACACCCATATTAAAAGAAAACTACCAAAGCAGATATTGATTTCTTTTTTTAATTTTAATTTTTTTTTTATTTTAAGATGTGGGGTACAGTTTCTTAAATTGTTGTTGTTTTTTTTTTAATTACCTGAGAGAATCTAAAAGAAGCAAGACTCCAGTGGTACCTAGCACCTTAGATTTTGGTTTCTGGTAAAAGGATCCAGGAGTCTATGGAGAAATAACTGATTTTATGACTCTGGCAGGGGACATAGCAGTTTAGCCTGGAGTATTGCATGGAGCCAGGAAGTAAAATAGACCTTAGAAGAAACATGAACACTTATGGAGGTAGTCAAAGAAACACAGAAGTCCATGGAAAGAAGTCCTGATGATCAAATGAAAAAATTTGGGCAACGAAAGAAAGACACAAGATATTACCCAAGATACAAAACAAATATCCATGAGTCCATACTGATATAAATGATTGACTAAGTTAACAAATAAGAAAGAAGAGACAGTATCCCAAGCAGAAGAATTTCAAATAAATTATGTAGCTATTCTACTCTAAAGGAGGAGGAATATGACTTAGTTTGAGCTCAGTGTAGTGACTTCCAATGAGTATTATGGAAAAAAAGGGGGACGAAGACTACTTTTACAGTGGAGAAGCCTGATAAACATTACTTCAGCAGGTGATTTAATTCAACATCAACAGTCATAAATCTTGTTGATTGTATATATCTTTTATACGATATGATGAAAATTGAACATTTTCTCTGTGACCTTCCTTCCTAAAACTCATAATCCATTCTAACCATAAGACATTCTATTAGAAGAGCATGATATACTATAACTTACCAATACTTCTCAAATCTGTCAAGGTATCAAAAACAATGTCAAGTCAAAAGGAGCCTAAGGAGACATGACAACTAAATGTAATGTATCCAAAGGATATCCTAGAACAGAAGAAGTTAGGTAACAATTAAGAAAACCTGAATAAGCTAAAGACTTTAGTTAATAATCATATATCAATATTGATTCACTAATGGTTGTAAATATAACATCCTAATGCTAGGGTATAAATAATACAAAGTTGTACAGGGGAGGGGTGTAGGGCAATTTTCTGTATTATCTACTCAATGTCTTATAATCTAAAGCTGTTCTTAAAAACAAGCATAGCAATAAAAGAATAGGTCTTCAATTATATTTAAGTGCAAGTAACAAGGAGACTTTCTGGAACTAAACACCATTGCTTTTCAACAGCAACAAAAAAGTGCAGTCGATAAACTGAAGGAAATCTTCAGAGTTAGAACCAAATTAATGAACTAGAAGATCAAAGGTGAGAATTGTCACACAGCAAAAGCAAAATTATAAGTAGAAATTATATAATAAAATATAAAAACTTGAAGGATAGAATCATGATGACTATTATAAAACTAATAAGAGTACTACAAGGAGAAGCAGGAATAAACTATTGTAACAGCAGAAATAATTAAACAATGACAGAATAATTTTTTTTTCAGAAATTAAAACAGCTTCCTAGGACATAAACTAGAAGGTTAAGAGAGGTCACATATTCTGATATATCTTGTTAAAATTTCTGATCTTTGGGAATTTTGTAAGGTGAAAGTGAAATTAGTAAAATATTGACAATGGCAAACAGAAAAGAGATTGACTTCTTATTTGCAGTGCTGAAAACTAGGATAGCTTTTTAGAATTGGTGATAAAAGATGAATTCATCCCAGAATAACACGGCTAGGCAAGATATAATTTAGTATCAAGTAGAATTTGAAGATATGCAATGATTTGAAACATATGTAACTTACATATTCTGTTTTTAACACATATGAGAAAAACTCGAGTTAAAAAATAAATAAACCAGAAAAGAGACTTCAAGATAAAAAAGAGTAAAATATACAAATATCAAATTTTTAAATGTTTCTATCTAACTAAATTCATGGGGATAGCAATACACTTCCCAGGAATTTTTCTTTCTTTCTTTTTTTAGGGAAGTTGTAAATGGCAGAAATATTTGCTTACCTCAGTCGCAGGAATATTTAATATAAAAGCTACAATAAGATATTTAAAAGAAAGTAAACACTGTTAAATGAATTCCAATTTGTTACCAATTCTCTTACCAAATCCAGGTGATTGGGAAAGAGAAAATGTAAAAATGTGGCAGAAGTCTATCAAAGGGCTGGAAGATGAGAAAAGAAAAAAGGAGGTGAATAGACGTATGCATCTTGATAACAGTTGACTTAGCATCTGATTATGAGAACAAAGCAATTGAACGCAATTTTTAACAAATGGGGGAAAATAGTAATTTGTTCAAGAAGAAAACAAACAAAATACATCTCATCTTGATCAAACTAGAAAAAACAAGGAAAAGAAAGAAAAGGAAATGGGCACAGGCACCCAATAATGGACAGTAAGTAAGTAAAAGGTATGAATCAAGACACAATGAATAAAATCAAGTCAGTATATCTGTGGGGGCTCAAAATAAAAACAAATGTGTTTGTTCCAATAAAAAATAGAGAGTTAAGTTAGATTAAATCAAAGTAAGTTCTTTAGTAGAAATAAAAATATTTAGGCAAAGTAATAAAGTGATGGTCAAGGTGATTCCAGGTAAATGCAGATAAACAGTAGGCAGGACTGGTAATATTAATGTTAGTCAAAGTGAAAGTTCACATCAGAAGAACTAAAGTGTTAATGAGATGCAGTATATAAAGAAACAGGTACAATTTATAAATAAGATATAACATCATATTTTTTGCACCAAACATAGTGTTTACTATAGAAGCAAATTATTAGACAATCAAGAAATTAATAAAATTCCAAATATAATGGGAAACAATATATATACATGACTAAAAATTTTTTAAAGATGAAATAAACAAATAAAGAGCTAGATCACTTTCCACAGTCGATAAACTTTATTTACCAGAAGTTTATAAGAATGTGCATTAGATTTGTATTTTTTACAGTTACAAAAATTGATCATGTGCGTTGTCCTGCATCTGTTCTGTGTTCACTTTGCTAAGCTACAGCTCTGTTCTCCAGAATCCTCCTCTATGTGTGGTTTCAAGTTAAAGCTCATCAAAAGAGAATTTGTGCAAGATTTGGACAGCTGAAGGGATGCAGCAGACACTGCTGAAGATCATTGTGCTTAGAAGTGATGACAGCATCACAGAGGTACTGAGAAATTCGAAATAGTCCTTGTTCTTCCAGGTACCGTGTCCAGCTCTTTTTCCCTATCAAAACCCCAGCTCACCAGGTAGAGGCAATGGTTTTCCCACTGGCTGCTCTACAAACCCTGCATCATGGTCCCCTCCAGATTCCCTACAAGCTCTAACTTGTCTACCAGACTACTGCTTCAGAAGGGGTAGTTCATGACTTTTCTCTGATTCTTTAGCTTCTCCCTTATTTTTTCACAAATCTTAAAAATGGGCCAGTTCTTGTTCTAAAATAAATCTCTTCTTCTATAACGCTTAAAGTATTTTTCATTCTGCTCCCCCATTATATTCTGATTGATTTTAAAAAGAGAGAGGAAAGACAAACAGAACTAGTTGAAAGAAAAATTATAGTGTTTACAAACCACATTGTCAGCTACAAATCCAAAAACAGAAATAAATAAGTTAAGATGGACAAAAATTATCTGGCAGTGATAGAAATAGAAGTTAAAATAATAAGATATTTAAAAAACTCTTCTGATTAGCAAGAATGGAAAGGAGCCATGATACCTATTTTTTCAGATGTTAAGAAAAGCATTTTTTTCACAAATTGATTTAGAGATGTGATGTTCAGAGCCAACTTTAACCAATAATCTGTCTCCTAGAAATCTATCCCATACAATCAAAGGAACATGAGTAATGAACCATATATCAGGGCGTTTATTGCATCATTAATCTTGGTAGCAAAACACTGGAAACAATATGATAAATCATGATTGATCTTACCATGAAATCTATCAGGCACATTCCCTGGGATGTAACAGAGCACACTTTTAATGGATTTGAATAGGGAGAAAGCACATAGAAAGTTACATACTAAGTTGTTAACATAGATGGGCAGGTAAATATGGCTGGATAGAAGAAGAGAAAGAGAGAAGGGAGCCAAAAAAAAAAACAAAGACAGAAAAAAGAAAAAAAAACCAAACAAACTATACACCCAAAAGCATATATGTATAACCACATTAATGAATCTATGTAAAGTTATGCATAAGTATGGGTACAATAATTAAACATTAAAACTTTTTCATAATCTGGGTCAATATAATTTATTCATCAGATTTCTCCCTGTTCCTCAGCATGAGCCCTCAACTTTGGTCTAAATGTATTCCTTGATGTGCCTCACAAAAATAGCCAACGCTACCTTTTCTTTTGCTTTCTCTTTCTGGAATGTTCTCCACCTGATGCTCATCATCCACATTCTGTGAGGCCAGTTGATGTGCCAACTTGTCTCTAAACACATCAGCCCCTACATAGTCTCTTCTGAACATCACTATCCTTACCAAATCATGTAGCACATAATTATACAGAATTGGAATTATTCTCTGATTCTTTTCTGTTAGTTGTGTCTCCCTAACTATTAGCTCTATTCTAAGTTTTCTATTTCTTTTAACAGATGCATCAGCAAATTGTACCTTTAATGTGGCGACTGTCATGTATAACACAATACTGTGTCTTTGGTTTCCAAACGGATATGCAGCTGGGATGGCATGCAGCCTTGACCTCAGAAGATCTCCATTAAAAGTGTGCTCTGTTACATCCCAGGGAATGTGCCTGAGTATACTGTATTCCCCTCAGCCTTAGTTCCACTATCACTAAAATAGGTCTCTGAGACTTAATAAAACAGCCTGGGTTATGAAGACTCCTGATTTTGGTGTCAGGTAGCCTGGCCTTGAGTCTGGACTCTGTAACTGATTATCTCATACAGCACCTAGCAATTATTTACCTGTCTTTCTGCATCCATTCATGGAATTTTGGATTGTTACTAGCTATGACAGTTGTGTTACCCAAGACTGGTGTGACTTCATGATTTGTCTTCCTAACAGGAATACTTTTGAATGTGAAAGGGATCTATATCAACAATTACACTCAGTAGAACCACAGGTGTAAGCACACAAGGAACTATGGTGACCCCTTCTAGAACAAATGTTGAGCCTAATGTACTTTATTTGTATACAGCAGGAGACCATTTTATTTTCTATTTACTCTTTCTGTTCTCACCATTTTTTACTTTTACAAGACACTATTTGTTGGTGTAACTCATTAGTCACTCTCTGAGGTAGAGTCAATATTGACAGGGTTGTATTTTGTTTATCTTCTCCCCTAGCAAATATTTCAAGACTAAAAGGAAAAGATTACAAGCTGATAGACACGAGATAAAATTAGCCTTTACATTGTATTTGTAGGTCTACACAGTTTTTTCTTTGCCTTTATTCAAAAGTAAGAGATATACACAAATATCCAGATTTGAAGTTTATCTAGAGAAAATAAGTGGGAACATTTCTTAAAACTGACACCTCATTCTCACTTGTCAAGGGTCTAATGTCTAATTTTATCTCCAATTCATTATATTTCTAAAGTTGAAGATGAATTGTTATTCTCCGTGTTATAGCAGGGACTGCCTGCCTAATTTACCCACATGCCCTCCATAGATCCCAAAAGCACTGACTATTCAGAGTTTCAGGTGAGCCTTCCTCAGCAATTTGCAGCAAAGATTTTTTGAGTGGTGCCAGAAAAAAGAAGAGGGAAGATTAGAAAAACCAAGGAGATCTGAGGAGAGAAAAAAAAAAAAGGTTGAAGTCTGAAAAAAAAAGGGATTCTGAGCTGTCCATCTCAAGTGGATTTTTATGGACTGATAATTATATAGGAAATATTAGATGATACATGGACATTTATGGACTAAGAGGTAACTAGATGAATTGCTCTTCATCTGAATGCCATAGATAGGTATAATAATCTATAGCTGGCTTTTGTTTTTTGATAATTTACACATAAGAGAAAAACAATAACATTTAATTAAAAAACTGTTGGTATTAGACCCAGTAATAAGTGAATGTAATTATAAATAACTATACCATGTTGAATGGCTTGATGTTGATGATGATGATAGTGATGATAATGGAGCATAATTTCAGTTTGGGTGATTGATTAGATTTTACAGATAATGTCTTTATTTCTTGATTGTTTGACTCATTATATTTATTGAACACCTCTTGAAAATGGAAGAGAAAACCCAGTAAGCCATTGCTAATTTGACTTGGATCAATTTATCAATTATTTAGCTTATTTCCTATGCTCCCTGAACCCTGAAACCCTGGAATTCCAGAGAAAAAGAGAGAGAGGGTCACCATCTTTAAACACCATACTAGGATGGCAACAAGGGGCCCCAGACAAACTGACCTTTAGAAACTGAAGAAACTAATATACAAGAGAAGAAGGGAAGGAATGATTACCTTGCCTTTATCCTATGCCACTCTATTTACATTAATAAAAGCAATCATAAGTAGAATAACAGCAACTAACATTTAATGAGAGCTTAGTATACTAAGCACTATTCTCAATCCTAGTACCAGCTTTCTGAGGTCGATAGGGTTATCCCAAATTTAATAACAAGGACGTTGAGGAACACCAGGATTAAGTAACATATACAACATATGCAGCTGGAAATGCATCAAGATTTGAACACAGATAACCTAACTCAAAAGCCCTTGTAGATGGCTGCTATGGAGTAAGGTTCAATAAGCCACCTCTCCTCAGCTGTCTTGTAAGGGGAAACTAATGGACATTCTAGTGAGCTCCTTTCATTTCAGGGCCATTTGTTAAAGGCTACCTTGTTGATAAGGCCTTATTGAATTTGCCACATTTCTCTCCACTGGGGACCCATGCACTATATTCCTCTCTATGGACCTGTATATATTGCCTCTTAGTGTAAGAGTTTATGTAATTTTCTTCTACTGAATTTTTTTGTTGAAAAAACAAAAAACCCTGGCAGCCATGCTCTCTTTCTCTGTGAGTCTCTTTTTTATGCATTCCCTTTGTATTATATCGTGATATAATTTATTATATTTAACTTTATAAAAAACATAACATTTTTTGTTATAATATGATAATGAAAAGCTTGACCTATATAACACTTAACAAATTGTTTTCTAATTCAGTAATTCTTCCAGTACTCACACATCATCTAAGTTTGTGAAGTATGTATTCTCACCTTCATTTTCTTCATACAAAATATGAGAAACCATAGAAACTGGGTTACTTGGAAAAATTGCATTGCTATTAAATGTCTTGGTCTGCTTCAATATTGGTTCTTCTAATTCTGAATCCAATGTTCTTTTCGGTCTTCCAACATGCCCTGTCTTACCTACCTCAGTGTCTATTGCAAAGAAAATCCACAACAACAGTGTGATTAATGAATGAGTGACTGAGCAACATGTCCTAACAAAGGAAGGCACTTCAGGGCACATATTTTGTATAGATATCCTAGCTTCCACATTTCATCCGAGGAACAAAATGAATGATGCTAAGATTGGACCTCTCTAGGTCCTGTCTGGGAATAGAATCATAATAGGAACAATTCCTTCTGATTTGAAACAATGAAGATTAAGTTATACTCACTCTGCAGAATTTGTAATTAATTTAAACAGAAATTCCTAAGAAATGCAAGAAAACTGTATTTGTCATTTAATCATGTACCCTGTACAAGAGAATAAGAGCTGTGCTAAAAGAAGAGGAGATGTTTAATAAATTAAGAGGGAAACCTGGATACATTTCTCAGAAAAATCACCTGAATCTCCCCACAGTTACTAATCTGGCTTAAATTAAGATAGAAAGACATATTAGTCCTTAGTGTGGGAGGTCATTAGTGCTGTGCTGAGCCCTAGGGATGTGTACACAGCTGTCGGGATCTTTGAGAAAAATGTTACATATGGATGTGAGGCTGTACATTTGTGCTAATATTTTATACCTATAAAAGGTTCTGTGGAGTTACTACCATATACCATGGGCGCTCCTGAAACTCCATCCACATAACTCACCTTCATTACGTTTGCCTGTGGCAGCCCACACACTCTTCTCAAGCCCACGGCGAGACAAGCACAACGTTTGCAGGCCTGTGAGAGGGAACAAAAGAGCAAGATAAAAAATTGCTCAGAAACTCAGTAGACCAGAAAGAGAGTAGAAAATCATCAGAAAAAAAGAGCTTTCCGTGTTGACTCTAGCTGCAGTCGAACTAGTTTCTAGTGTAGGTCACATTAGTTCTGAAGAAATGTGTAGGAAGACACAATTTTCAGTAAATCGCATTAGAAACTAAGCAGGTGGGTAGGCTCCATTTGCTGTTATGCAAGCTGATTTAGCTGTCATCTTGAAAGAGCTTAGGATGGACCAATTTTCCCATTATATTTTTCTAGGGTGAGTAACACACGCTTCTAATATCCTGCTCACCTAAACTCGAAAACTATCTTTTCTTTTGCTCACCCCCTGCACTCCTTTGTAGCCATGCTAAAACCCACATTCTCTGAACATGACCTATCCTTCTTAACCTTGCCTTTTTTTATCCAAGTCAATGGAAAATCTACCCTTATGCCTCGATTCTTAAAAATGCAATTTTCTAAAGGAGCCCTCCATTTAGAAATGAGCATTTTTTTTTCTACAGTAATGTATCTAGTGCTTAAACAATACGTAAGAAGACGGAGTGCAAACTATACTCCCACCCCTCTGGCCTTGGGGAGATTAAAATATCTGACCTTAGTTTTTTCTTCTGCAAAACAGAAATAGTAATACCACCTCAGAATGTTGTTATAAAAACGAGAATTTGTGAAACTGAGCTTGGTGGCTCAGCCTGTAATCCTGCACTTTGGGAGGCTGAGGTGAGTAGATTGTCTAAGCCAGCGAGTTCGAGACTTGCCTGGACAACTTGGCAAGACCTCATCTCTACAATAAATCAAAAAATTAGCCGGGCATGGTAGCGCATGCCTGTAATTCCAGCTACTTGGAAGGCTGAGGCAGAAGGATCGCCAGAGCCCAGCAGATCGAGACTGCGGTGGCCGGGACCATGCCACTGCACTCCAGTCTAGGTTACAGAGTGAGACTCCAACTTAAAAAAAAAAGAGAATTTGTGTATGTTATTCAGCTTCTGTATATGTTGTCTTCTTGGTATGGATCACAGTTCATACTAAGTATTCTGCAAGTGGTAGTAATCAACTACTTCTCCCCATAATTATAGTGATTCCTTCATTTTCATGCTTCCCTCATTAGACACTCAGCTCCTTAAAGATAGATATCATATCTTTGAATATTTCTGTATCCTTATTCCTGCTCCCAAATATTTGGTGAAGTGCCTTGTACCTACTCAACAAGATTTTGTTTCATTTTAATTAAGGTTGCCTAAGCTTATTCAATTAATATATGACACAGGTAACTTTGCCTTTTAAGTAGCATGTCAACTGAATAAGATTGCTTTTATGTAGTAATAGAAAAAACAATTATTCTGTAACATATCTATTATTTTGTTTGTGAAATGTGAATGCTTTATAAAGGTGTGGACTTGTTCAGATAAATCTGTAATAAAGTAAAGCTTACTTTATAATAGTATGATCTGTTTTATAATAAAACCTATTTTATGCTATGTTGTATAAAATGCCTTTAAATATCAATTTATGGGACATAAACTGAAATAAACTTCAGAGATTATCTCATCCAATCATTGCTATTTCACAGATGAGCAAACTGAGATGAATGTTGTGGAAGGGGCTAATTATTAGATACATAGGGCTGGGCACAGTGGCTCATGCTTGTAATCCTGACACTTTGGGAGGTTGAGGTGGGAGGACTACTTGAGCCCAGAAGTGAGATCTGACTCCACTAAAAATTTTAAGAAATGAGTCTGACTTGGTAGTGCATGCCTGTAGTTCCAGCTACTAAGGAAGCTGAGGCAGAAGGATTGTCCAAGGTCAGGAGGTCCAGGCATGGTGAGCCATGGTTGTGCCAATGTACTCCAACCTTCCAACCTGAGTGACAGAGTGAGACACTGATTCAAAAAAAAAAAAAAAAAAGAACAGAGTTCCATATGTTCTCACTCATAAGAGAACCTTGAACAATTATAATGCTATAAGAAAGTGATTGGCAGTAATGGGAAACTGTTGGTGGGGTGGGGGTGGTGGGATTGACAGTTTAGGGAAACTGCTAGGGCAGGGAGGGGCATACCTCATTAACAGGGGTACCTGCACGATCAATGTTTGTATACCTAACCCTCAATTGTATCCCACATCTTTACGTTAAAAATAAAAAAAGGAAATATAAGGTTTGGGAGTCACAGAGATAAAAAGAGATAAAAATTGAACCTAGGTCTCTTCTTTATTCTTTCTTATCCAGCACTTTTTTGTCTTTGAAGAAGGATATTTAGATTTGCCAATTGTGCTACTAATATAATGAAAACAATAAAATGGTTTTGGGGAGACAAGGGCCAGATGTTCAGAATAGTCATAATAATTTTGAATTAAATATCTTCAGATCTTCAGGTAAAGATAGAATCTGAACTGAACTCCAAAAGTCAAAGGGATTTATATAGATCAAGAAAATTACAAGATTACCTGAAGTGTGAGAAAATAAATGAGGAAAAGGGTAAAAGCAAAATTGAGAAAGGTTTTGTGAGAAGGAGAAGAAGTTTGGGTTGAAGAAGGCTGTTTACAGAATCCTAGATAAGCAAATGCAGAAAATGGCATAATTGTAAGAAAGCTGAAAATCATGCAGGGCAATCCAATCACGTAGTGGTGAACAAAATTAATTCGTGTTGCCTTTTCCATTAAATTATTAACAACCTATGGAAGATTTTAAAAGTAAGTTTTAGGAAGATTGGTCTGGCATTCATGTGTAAAATATTATGAAAAAGTCATAGTGTGAAGTCCCATAGATCCAGAATCCTTAAAGTTAGGCCAAAGTTCCAGCTAAGCTTGTGGCATAGAAACATCAGAATTCCACAATTGACTAGAGCATAGATAAAGAAGAGAGGTGGAGGTAGAGAATATCATAGTTCATGCTATTGTTTCATGCTCAGGAGAACTGACATGTTTTCCATTGACAAAGTTAGGGATTTAGGGAGGAAGTTCAGGCTGGTATGCAATGTGATGACCCAGTTTCTGACAGCAACTTTGCATTGGGTTTCCGGCAATTTAGTACATGTGCTCAGGATCCTGAGAGAGATAAGTTTAGTAGACATGCATTGGGACGTTATGCAAAGCTGAGGGCTGAATCTATATAAGATGTAAGCTTTTGAAAGAAAAATAGGAATAAAAAGTTCAGGGAGCAAGAGAGATTCTTAGCCTATACCCATAGGTCTTTGGCAGTAGAAAAAAGAGAAAATGATGAAAAAGTAAAGAACCATAAACGGAGTATTTGAAAAGAAACTATTTTCAGCTCATATAATGAGAGAGCCCTGGATCCTAAAAGCAATTGGGAGCTTGCCTTCTATGTATGTGGATATCAGTTTCAAAATGCTAGTTTCTGTGTCAGGAGATATACATGGCCAAATGATTTAGATCTCGTATTTAAAAAATGGTACAGATAGCTCCCCAGAGATAGTTTGAAAAGGGTTAGCCATTGTTTTGTTAAGCACAGGCCAGGTCCTGTGTTCTTTGAGCTATGGTCAGGCCATGTTTTCCTAAACTTTGGCCCCCTCTCCTACTTTGGGGAGGTGAATCCCCTCTCTCTAATTTACTTTCTATAAGCTATATCTTTCAATCTAAAAAAAGGGGGTTAAATAAGGCTAGTTCATCCTTCAAAACACAAAAGGGAATTGAAATATTTTATTGATATATTGGTTTCTAAGTAAAATTCTCTCCAGACTACTTGTTGAATATTAGTTACCAAATTTGCTACTCCTGTGAAATTCTTCTTTTATCAAGTAAAATTAGATCTTTAGCCTGAGTGGGAAAACTTATGTTAGTCTTATTAAACTTCCTTCAATAAATTAACAAATCTGAATGCCAATATCAGAGGAGATACATATAATCTTGAATGATGTTTAGAAAGAAAGACCAGCAAGTATCAGAAGCTGCTTGAATAAAAAGCTAAGATATTAATGTCTGCAACCACTCACTGACTCAGTGAATAATGGTCTCTAGGCCAGACTGAATCATACACTATCAGTGCTGAAACTCAACTTAACCGTTGAGTCATGAGCAATGAATTGGATACTCTTGAGAAGTTCACCTTTTCTTAGTTTCTGTCTCTGAAAAATGAGGGGACTGAACTGGAAGATATAAGGACTCTTCTCACTTAAAAAATTACATGGCTTCCAAGTCATTTAAATGGGATAATGACAAGTTTCTTATTAAATCTTCTGCAATCAATGGAGTATGTATTACAGATACAGGTAAAACAGTAAATGAAAACATTAGACTTAAGTGAAATGGACTTTCTTCCAAAGTAAATTTGTGGGTTTAAAAACCAATGTAGATATAGTCCATGTAGAAAAAATAAATACAAAACTTTATGGAGGGAGACGGGCAAGATGGCGACGGCATAGGTGAACTGGTGAGATTCTCTGAACGTGAGTTCCCAAAAAGGCTATCACTTCGCTACCCCCATCCCCCAGCCCACCACCAACCGCGCTGGGGGCAGGCCCGGGAACTTCAGTCCCATGCAAGGCCAGATATTGCGCCCCCGCCCCACTGCTGCCATTCTACTCGTGTGTGGAAGTCTCCGGTCCCAGCCCCCTCCAGATCCCTCCCCGGCTGCATTGTCTCCAGCCCGGGCACCCGGCATCAAGCCGCCGGTCACACAGGGAGGCTCTGGGCACCCGCCCCTCAGAGACGCTGGTTCCATTTCTGGCTGAAGTCCTCTGTTGGGTCCCAGTGCCACTCTCGCTGTCTAGAGCCTGCCCTTTGGAACTTTGGAGCTCTGGAACTCCGGGTCCACCCTGGCTGAGGCACTCAGCGTGAGACCCCAAATCAGAGGACCCAGATAAGCGGAGAAAAACAGATCTGCTTAAACTGCCTTGCCATTCTCCAGGAAGAGACTTCCATTGCCCTGCCCACCTAGCAACAAACTTTACCTCATTTCCTAAGGCCAGGTATTGCAGCATGCGGGGAAGTTTTGGGTCCCTGCTCCCTCCAGCTCTCTCCCCGGCCCGGCACCCGGCACCGCAGGTCGCACAGGGAGGCTCTGAGCGCCCGCCCCTCAGAGACACCGGTTCCATTACTGGCTGAATACTCTGTAGGGACCCAGTGCCACTCTCGTCATTTACAGCCTGCCTTTTGGAACTTTGGAGCTCTGGAACTCCGGGTCCACCCTGGCTGAGGCACACAGCGTGAGACCCCAACCCAGAGGACCCAGACAAGCGGAGAAAAACAGACCTGCTTAAACTGCCTTGCCATTCTCCAGGCAGACTTCCATTGCCCCGCCCACCTAGCAACAAACTTTACCTCAGCTTTTAAGGCAACAGTGTGAAACAGGAGACAAAGCCCCACCCCTATGCTGCAACGAAAAACAAAAGGGAGAGGCTGGAATCGGAGATCACAGAAGTGACTCTAGTTTGATCGCTTATTTTGACCTACGATTTTATCATTGAAACTGTTGGTCTAGATTACGTTTGGTGTTTACCTTCTGACTTATACTGTTTCTTGATTTTTTTGGCCTGTCTCTGTTTAGCTATCAGTATTCTTTAGGGAATCTTTCTTACCTGTCTTTTTTCACTTCTTCCCAGCCCTGTGTCTCTCTCTCACCTGATAGTTGGTATGTATATCTGTTTTCCCTCTTGCACTTCTCCCTTTCGCTTATTTTGACTTATGATTTTATCATTGTAACTGTTAGTTTAGATCACGTCTGTTGTTGACCTTCTGACCTACACTGTCTCTCGATTTTATTGACCTGTGTCTGTGTAGTTATCAGTACTCCTTAGGCAATCTTTCTTACGTGTCTTTCTTCACTTCTTCCCGATACTGTGACTGTTTTTCACCTGATAGCTGGTATGTATATCTGTTATCCCTCTCGCACTTCTCTCTTTCGCTCATTTTGACTTATGATTTTATCATTGTAACTGTTGATT
>NW_007199899.1:0-2866 GCF_000164805.1 Carlito syrichta | reverse complement strand
AACTGTTTTAGCTATGTATAGAATGATAGTAGTTTTCTTTCTTTTGTCACATTAAGCATGTAATTCCTTTGCTTCATGATTCTCAAGTTGTATGCCAACACAAAAGAAAACATGCCTTATCTTCTCTGGTGAGCTTTCAAGATTTGTAACTGTTGGTTTAGATCACGTTTGTTGTTTACCTTCTGACTTACACTGTTTCTCGATTTTATTGCCCTGTCTCTGTGTTGCTTCAGTACTCTTTAGTACTATGTAGCTATCAGTACTCTTTCTTACGTGTCTTTCTTCACCTCTTCCCAGCCCTGTGTCTCGTTCTCACCTGATAGATGGTATGTATATCTGTTTTCCCTCTCACGCTTCTCTCTTTCTAACTCCCTATTGACCCCCCCTTCTTCCATTATTTTCCTCTTCTATATGCCCCCTTTTTAAATCTAGGGACCAAGACTGCAAACTGCTGAATAGACAGACTGTAAAGCAGAGGGAAAAGTGAACAAAACCAGAAGACCCTCATGAGGAAGAACAGGTCATTGCAGAAGAGAAATAAAAGCAACCCCACCTTCCCTCAAAAACAGAATTGAAGAGGGGGAGGGAAAGGGGTAAAGGGAGAAAAATCTACAGAAATGAAGAAAAACCAAAAGAAGAGTATGGGTCTCACCCAGACGCCTGGGAGAGCAGACACTGAGAAAATTGACTTTGGAATACAAACAATGAAAAGTCCCCAGAATGAAGGGTCTCAAAATGCAAATGTAGATATCAAAACAATAATGGAGAGACTAAAAAGAATTGAGGAGACACAAGAAGAAACTAGGAAGGAGCTGATATCTGAGATAACAGTAATAAAGAATACTGTGAATGAAATAAATAACAAATTGATAAGCATGAAAAGCAGAATTACCCAACCAGAAGAAAGAATCTCAGAGCTTGAGGACCAAAATATAGAAATAACCCAAACTCTTAAAAACACAGAAAATAAGCTAAAAAAGACAGAACAAAACCTTCAAGAGATGAGTGACTACCTCAAGAGGCCTAACCTAAGAATAATCGGACTCCCTGAGGCAGAAAGAGAAACAGAGACCACATTGGAACAAACTTTCCATGAGATCATTCAAGAAAATTTCCCTCATCTAATCAGTGATACAAAAATTCAAACACAAGAGATTCAGAGAACCCCCGCAAGACAACAAATGAGAAGACCAACTCCTAGACACATAATAATTCGCTAAATAAAGTAGGCACAAAAGAAAAAATCCTAAAGGCAGCAAGAGAAAAAGGCCAGATCACCCACCATGGAAGACCAATCAGAATAGCAGCAGATTTATCTGCAGAAACCCTGCAGGCTAGGAGAGCTTGGAGCCCTATCTTCAAAGTCCTAAAGGATAAACAATTTCAACCAAGAATAACCTACCCAGCCAAGCTAAGCTTCATCAGTGAGGGAGAATTAAAATCTTTCCCAGATATCCAATCCCTAAGAACTTATGCAGCCACAAAACCATCTCTACATGAAACACTTAAGAAAGTACTAAACACAGAAGAAAAGGAAAAAAGAACAACGTTCTTCACAAGAGTACAGGGAAAAGAATAAAATATACACGAACCAACCCCAAAAGCAAAAGAAAGACAAAAAGAAAAAACCAAGTGGAAGAACAATATCTCAATAAGAACTCCATGATAGGGATGAACTCTCACATTTCAATAATTAGTCTGAATGTGAATGGACTAAACGCACCACTGAAAAGACATAGAATGACAAAATGGATAAAATATCACCAGGCAACAATATACTGCTTTCAAGAGACCCATCTCACTAGAAAGGACATACACAGACTCAAAGTAAGAGGATGGGAAACAAATTTTCAGGCGAATGGAACACAAAAGAAAGGAGGAGTCGTGATCCTAATTTCAGACAAAATACCATTTAAGCTATCAAAAATTTAAAAAGATACAGAGGGCCACTACATAATGATAAAAGGTTCACTCCATCAACAAGAAATATCTATCCTAAACATATATGCACCCAACATAGGCGCACCAACATTCATAAAGCAACTTCTAGGAAAACTAAAGAAAGACATTGATTCTAACACCATAATAACTGGGGACTTTAATACACCACTCACAACCTTAGACAGATCATCAGGACAAAAAATCAGCAAGGAGATCCGGAACCTCAATGAGACTCTGGACCAAATGGACTTAATTGATACCTATAGAACACTCCATCCAAAGACCACAGAATACACATTCTACTCATCACCACATGGAACATATTCTAAGATCGACCACATAATTGGACACAAATCAAGTATAAGTAAATTTAAAAGGACTGAAATTCTGCCATGCACCTTTTCGGACCACAGTGAAATAAAAATAAACATTGACACCAACAAAGTCCCCCCAAAACCCACAAAGACATGGACAATAAACAGCATGATGATAAATAACTCCTGGGTCAATGATGACATCAAAATAGAGATCAAAAGATACCTGGAAACAAATGAAAATAAAGAAACATCTTACCAAAATCTCTGGGATGCCTTAAAAGCTGTAATAAGAGGGGAATTTATATCCGTACAAACACACATGAGGAAAATGGAAGGAACAGAAATTGTCAACCTAACAAGCCACCTAAAGAAGCTGGAAAAGCAAGACCACAAAAACCCTAATTTCAGCAGAAGAATCCAGATCACCAAAATAAAAGCCCAAATCCAGGACATAGCAGACAAAAGTATAATACAAAAAATCAATGAAACAAAAAGCTGGTTCTTCGAAAGGGTAAACAAGATTGATGGTCCCCTAGCTAGACTGACCAGAAAAACGAGAAAAAACCAAATAAGCATAATCAGAAACACAAAGATGAAGTCACATCTGA
>NW_007199898.1:0-601 GCF_000164805.1 Carlito syrichta | reverse complement strand
CACGTCTCTGGGTTAGGAAGATGCCAAGGTATTTCATTTTTTTTTGTGGCTATTGTGAATGGGACTTGTGTTTTTTTTATTGGGTTTTCTGTTTTGTTTATTATTGGTGTAGAAAAAATGCGATTGTCTTTTTGTACATTTATTTTGGTATCCCTGAGACTTTGCCAAAGGCCTTTATCAATGTAAGGAGGTCTTTGAAAGATTCTCTTGGGTTTTTCAAGGTACACCATCATATCATCTGCATAGAGAGATAACTTGACTTCCTCTTTTCCTATTTGAATACCTCTCATTGCCTCCTCTTCTCTGATTGCTCTAGCCAGGATTTCCAATACTATGTTGAACAGGAGGGGAGAGAGTGGGCATCCTTGTCTAGTTCCAGTTTTCAGGGGAATTGGTTCCAATTTTTGTCCATTTAGGAGTATGCTGGCTGTGGGTTTCTCATAGATGGCTTTTACTATTTTGAGGTATGTTCCCCGTATGCCTAGATGTTCAAGGGTTTTTATCAAGAAGGGGTGCTGGATTTTATCAAAAGCTTTTTCTGCATCTAATGATATGATCATGTGGTTTTTGTTTTGACATCTGTTGATGTATTTAATTACAT
>NW_007199897.1:0-748 GCF_000164805.1 Carlito syrichta | reverse complement strand
AAGTTTGAAGTTAGCAGAGGTGAGTTCATGAGGTTTATTGAAAGACGCCATCCCTAGCACGTAAGAGTGCAAGGTGACACAGCGAGTGCAGATGGAGAAGCTGCAACAATTCTCCCGAAGATCTAGCTAAGATAGTGCCCCTGTAACTTTCTGGATAACACTCCTTAGAGCTAATGGAGGATGCATTCTTTCACTTTATCTCCTATGCATTTCCAGCAGGCAGCTTTGGGAGATTCTTGATATTCCTGCAGAAGGTGCCTAATCTATAGGACAATAAATACACCTTAGCTTCCCCTTCTGAGTTGTCACAAGTTCTGAGATTTACATAACTTTTGTAATGCGTGAAGTCTTAGGCCTTGTAAACTTGCTTTACTCTGGGCAAATGTGATTGCCAATCTGTTAGGCCTTAGGGCATCAGGAAGTCTGGGCAGAAAACTCTGAGGAAGGGGGTTAGGGGGAGACATTGTCCTGAGTATATAATGGTTAATGCAGGTTGTGCTTTGGAAGTCTGTGTTTTTGAAAAGACAAAACTGGTAAAGTTAGTCTTTACATAAATTGTGTATTTTTCCAGAATATAGCTTTTATTTCTCATCATTGTATCAAGGTTTAGGAGCAAGATAAAAATGGATTTCTTGTTCTCAGTGTGTCCTTTCAAACATTATTATGAGAGTGTTTTGAGTTACTCAAAGCTTTAGCAGGAAAACCACTTGGAAAAGATTCACCCTAGTGTCCTTCCCACTATGATAAG
>NW_007199896.1:0-1214 GCF_000164805.1 Carlito syrichta | reverse complement strand
GGCTGGAGTGCAGGGGCACACTCACGGCCCCCACAGCCCTGACCTGCTGGGCTCAGGCGATCCTCCCACCTCAGCCTCCTGAGTAGCTGGAACCACAGGCGAGCACCACCACGCCCAGCTCTAGTTTTTTAAATTATTTTTTTGTAGAGATGTGGTCTCACTATGTTGCCCAGGCTGGTCTCAAACTCATGGGCTCAAGCAATCCTCCTGCCTCGGCCTCTCAAAGTGCTGGGATTACAAGCATGAGCCACTGCTCCTGGCCCTATTCAGCTTTTATTTATTTTTTATTTTGAGTCAGAGTCTCAGTGTCGCCCAGGCTGGATTGCAGTGGCATGTTCACGGCCACTGCAGCCTCGACCAGCTGGGTGATCCTTCCACCTCAGCCTTCCAAGTAGATGGAACCACAGGTGTGCGCCACCATGCCTGGCTAATGTTTTGATTTATGGTAGAAACTAGGTTCCACCATGTGGCCCAGTCTGGTCTCGAACCCCTGAGCTCAGGCAGTCCTTTCTCCTCTGCCTCCCAAAGTGCTGGGATGACAGGTGTGAGCCATCGCTCCCAGCCCCTACTCAACTTTTAAATCTCAGTTTCCATGGCCCATCCTCTAGCAGACTTTGATTGTTTCTGTTGGGCCTGGGCTTTGAAAGGTGAATAGGAGTCTGGTCGCAAAGGGCATTCTGGGAAGAGGGAACAGGGCAAGCAAGAGCCTAGCAGGATGACAGCGCCCAGATGCTTTAAGTTTGCCACACGTTGAGAACACAAAGCCAAAGGAAGTGAGGTTGTCAGGGGGCCTGGCAGCCCGGCCAATTCGTCTAGTCCTTTTCTACCTGGCCACTAGGAAGCTCCCTCAACACCCAACTCTGTCTTCACCTCCCAGCCACCTTGGAAGCTAGATGTGCCTGCGCCTCCCGGCCCACATACCGGAAGTCAGCACTCAGCCGGCGGCGACAGTCACTGGCCCGCTCCCGCTCCCACCCGTCCTCCCGGTCCTCGCTGAAGCTCCGCTCGGCGAAGGAGGGGGTGGGCTGGACGGCCAGGAACTCGGAGCTGCTGTAGACCTGGGAGGCGGCAGGAAGGACAGCACGCCGGGCGTGGCGCTCGCGCCGGAAACCCAGGACGCCGGGCGGGAGGGCTGTCTGAGCCCCGAGTGGCACCGGCCTGGGCGGCACGGAGGACGCCGTCCGGCCACGCGCACAGCCAGAGAGCGCCAGGCT
>NW_007199895.1:0-329 GCF_000164805.1 Carlito syrichta | reverse complement strand
CCTGCCACAAGAGGGCAGGGTTTTTATTTTAATTTTTTTCTCCTCTTTTTTCTTTGTGCACGAATCTGTATATGAGGGTTTTATTTGCATTTCTCTCAGCTTTTTGTCTTTTCTTTCTTTAATTTTTGCTTTTTGTTTATGTGTGCACATAAATTATTTAGTGTTCATCTTTCAGTTTTTTCTCTTTTTTTTAGTTTAATGTGTATGTGAATGTATGTGTGAGGGTTCCATTTGCATTACCCCTCCTTTTTTTTTCCTTTTTTCCTTCTCCTTTCTTTTGTGTTGGGCGTGTGTGTGTGTGTGTGTGTGTGTGTGTGTGTGTGTGTGTG
>NW_007199894.1:0-808 GCF_000164805.1 Carlito syrichta | reverse complement strand
TATAGAGATGAGGTCTCACCAAGTTGCCCCAGGCGGATCTCAAACCCGCGGGCTCAGGCAGTCAGCTCACCTCAGCCTCCCTAAGTGCTGGGATTACAGGCTGAGGCACCGAGCATGGGTACTTTTACTTTTCTTAAACCTTTGGAGCTTCCGATTTAATCATGAAATAATGTTTCCTGAGTAATGCCGGTGGCAGAAGGTTGTAAACGGCTTTCGTTTGATGCAGGCTTATGTGTGAATAATTCTTTTGTTTTCCATTTCCTTCCTTTAAAGGACAGCTGTAAATGGATTTTTTTTCAAGGATATATCTATATAGTGTGCCCCAGGAATGCAAAACTTTATATTTGGAGCTCGGTCTTTCAGGGTTTTGGTTGCATGAATTAAATATTTATACAGCAACTTACTCTCTGTTGTAAATTGGCCAAAAGAAACCTGACTGCACACAGAGAGTGTGTGTGGCTGGGTGTGTGTGTCAGGGGTGGACCGGGATGTGTTTTGGGTTTCACTTTGTAAAGAATGTTTGACTGTAAGTGTAGTCATGTCTAAAAGCATTGGAGTAACTACATTATGCTCAAGCAGAACATTTGTCAAAAGTGATCATCAGAGTTGGCCTGAAGGGCCCTGTTCTGGTACGTGTCTGAATTCTACGCAAGGATTTTAGATAACTGGACCTATTGCTCAGTGAAGAAATGACAAAAGGCCTTTTTACTTTCAATGAAGTTAATGATAGCTAGAGTGGCCCCTTTACATCCTCTCTTCATTTCATCGTGGGATAACTTATCATATCTTGCCTTATCTGTTATCCTGA
>NW_007199893.1:0-837 GCF_000164805.1 Carlito syrichta | reverse complement strand
CCGAGCATGGGTACTTTTACTTTTCTTAAACCTTTGGAGTTCCGATTTAATCATGAAATAATGTTTCCTGAGTAATGCCGGTGGCAGAAGGTTGTAAACGGCTTTCGTTTGATGCAGGCTTATGTGTGAATAATTCTTTTGTTTTCCATTTCCTTCCTTTAAAGGACAGCTGTAAATGGATTTTTTTTCAAGGATATATCTATATAGTGTGCCCCAGGAATGCAAAACTTTATATTTGGAGCTCGGTCTTTCAGGGTTTTGGTTGCATGAATTAAATATTTATACAGCAACTTACTCTCTGTTGTAAATTGGCCAAAAGAAACCTGACTGCACACAGAGAGTGTGTGTGGCTGGGTGTGTGTGTCAGGGGTGGACCGGGATGTGTTTTGGGTTTCACTTTGTAAAGAATGTTTGACTGTAAGTGTAGTCATGTCTAAAAGCATTGGAGTAACTACATTATGCTCAAGCAGAACATTTGTCAAAAGTGATCATCAGAGTTGGCCTGAAGGGCCCTGTTCTGGTACGTGTCTGAATTCTACGCAAGGATTTTAGATAATTGGACCTATTGCTCAGTGAAGAAATGACAAAAGGCCTTTTTACTTTCAATGAAGTTAATGATAGCTAGAGTGGCCCCTTTACATCCTCTCTTCATTTCATCGTGGGATAACTTATCATATCTTGCCTTATCTGTTATCCTGCTAATCATGAAATTTCTCTTTCTGTGGATGAATGAGAATGTGATAAATATTCTGCAATGAACTGCCTCTGGGAAAGGGAACCTTGTTGTGGAGAATGTGTTAGAAGTAAGCAGTAAGTGTAAGCAAAGGTCAGATTGAT
>NW_007199892.1:0-443 GCF_000164805.1 Carlito syrichta | reverse complement strand
TGCGAGGGGCCTCCGAACCCAGCTTCTTGGTCCCCGTGACTCCCTGCCACCGCGGGCCACCCCTCCCGCGAGGCACTCGCTGACCCCCAGCCGCCACCCGGGGACCCAGCGTGACGCGACGGCACCGAGCTACCCAGCCCTGCCGCCCCCTCTCCTTCCAGGGCGCCCGCCTCCATGTGCCGCGGGGCCAGAACCCGGATCGCGGTGGGTCGGTCGTGGGGTCTCCCGTTCCACCTCAGGGTGGCAGCAGCGTGCAATTCTTCCATCCCGTGAGAGCGGCGCGCACAACGGCCCCAGGAAACACTCCCGCCCCAGCTCGCTACCTGCAGCCAACACACCTACCCACTCAGCCAGCCGCCGGCACGCAGGAAGACAGACACACAGAGGGAGAGAAAAACCCACACCCTCACCCCAATGGCGTACCCCACAGACACGGCCCCACC
>NW_007199891.1:0-1160 GCF_000164805.1 Carlito syrichta | reverse complement strand
AGGTTCCGGATCTCCCTGCTGATTTTTGGTCCTGATGATCTGTCTAGGGTTGTGAGTGGGGTATTAAAGTCCCCAGTTATGATAGTGTTAGAGTCGATATCTTTCTTTTGTTTTCCAAGAAGTTGCTTTATGAAAGTTGGCGCACCTATGTTGGGTGCATATATGTTTAGGATAGATAATTCTTGTTGATGGATGAGCCTTTTATCATTATGTAATGGCCTTCTGTATCTTTTTTTATTTTTAATAGCTTGAGGGCTATTTTGTCTGAAATTAAGACTGCTACTTCTCCTTTCTTTTGTATTCCGTTTGCCTGAAAATTTGTTTCCCATCCTCTTACTTTGAGTCTGTGGGTGTCCTTTCTAGTGAGGTGAGTCTCTTGAAGGCAACAGATTGTTGCCTGATGATATTTTTTCCATTTTGCCATTCTATGTCTTTTCAGTGGTGCATTTAGTCTGTTCACATTTAGGCTAATAATTGAAATGCAAGAGTTGATCCCTGTCATAAGGTTCTTACAGAGTTGTTCCTGCTTGTTTGTTGTCTTTCTTTTGGTTTTGGAGTTGGTTCCTGTGTGTTTTTAATCTTTTGCCTGTACTCTTGTGAAGAATGTTGTTGTTCTTTTTTCTTTTTCTTCTGTGTTCAGTACTTTCTTAAGTGTTTCTTGTAGAGGTGGTCTGGTGGCAGTGTAGGTTCTTTGGGATTGGATATCTGGAAGCGATTTCAATTCTCCCTCACTAATGAAGCTTAGTTTGGCTGGGTAGGTTATTCTTGGTTGAAATTGTTTCTTTTTTAGAACTTTGAAAATAGGGCTCCAGGCTCTCCTGGCCTGAAGGGTTTCTATGGATAAATTTGCTGCTATTCTAATTGGTTTTCCCTGGTAGGTAGTCTGGCCTTTTTCTCTTGCTGCCTTTAGGATTTTTCCTTTTATAGCTACTTTGTTTAGGCGAATTATTATGTGTCTGGGAGTTGTTCTTCTCATTTGTTGTCTTGCAGGGGTTCTCTGAATCTCTTGTGTTTGAATTTTTTCATCCTTAATGAGATGAGGGAAGTTTTCTTGAAAGATTTCATGAAATGTTTGTTCCAGTGTGGCTTCTCTTTCTCTCTCTGTCTCAGGAAGCCCAATTACTCTTAGGTTTCATCTCTTGAAGTGGCCATTCATCTCT
>NW_007199890.1:0-308 GCF_000164805.1 Carlito syrichta | reverse complement strand
TTAGTGAGGTTGAACATTTCTTCATGTGTCTGATGGCTGCTTGGATGTCTTCCTTTGAGAAGTGTCTGTTCATATCTTTTGCCCTCTTTATAATGGGGTTGTGTGTTTTTTTCTTTTCAGCACATTTGAGTTCCTTGTAGATCCAAGATGTTAAGCCTTCCCAGCACCATTTACTGAATAGGTTCTCCTTTCCCCAGTGGTGGACGGTGGAGGCTTTGTTGAAGATGAGTTGGTTGAGAAATTGAGGTTTTGCTTCTGGAATCTTGATTCTATTCCATTGGTCTATATGCCTGTTCCTGTACCAATAC
>NW_007199889.1:0-789 GCF_000164805.1 Carlito syrichta | reverse complement strand
AGCTGTTTTGATGATGTAGCCTTTATAGTAAAGTTTGAAGTCTGGTATTGTGATACCACCTGCTTTGTTTTTTTTTTTGCTGAGGATTGTTCTGGCTATTCTTGGATGCTTGTGTTTCCATATGAATTCCTGTGTTGTTTTTTCTAGGTCTGAGAAGAATGTTGTTGGTAATTTAATGGGTATTGCATTGAATTTGTAGATTTCCTTAGGTAAGATGGACATCTTCACAATGTTGATTCTTCCAATCCATGAGCATGGGATATTTTTCCACTTGTTCATATCACCTTTGATTTCTTTGAGCAGTGGTTTGTAATTTTCATTGTAAAGGTCTTTCACGTCTCTGGTTAGGAAGATGCCAAGGTATTTCATTTTTTTTGTGACTATTGTGAATGGAACTGTGTTTTTTATTTGGGTTTCTGTTTGTTTATTATTGGTGTAGAGAAATGCGATTGTCTTTTGTACATTTATTTTGTATCCTGAGACTTTTCCAAAGGCTTTTATCAATGTAAGGAGGCCTTTGACAGATTCTCTTGGGTTTTCAAGGTACACCATCATATCATCTGCATAGAGAGATAACTTGACTTCCTCTTTTCCTATTTGAATACCTCTGATTGCCTCCTCTTCTCTGATTGCTTTAGCCAGGACTTCCAATACTATGTTGAACAGGAGGGGAGAGAGTGGGCATCCTTGTCTAGTTCCAGTTTTCAGGGGAATTGGTTCCAATTTTTGTCCATTTAGGAGTATGCTGGCTGTGGGTTTCTCGTAGATGACTTTTACTATTTGAGGTAA
>NW_007199888.1:0-761 GCF_000164805.1 Carlito syrichta | reverse complement strand
CTGAGCATGGGATATTTTTCCACTTGTTCATATCACCTTTGATTTCTTTGAGCAGTGGTTTGTAATTTTCATTGTAAAGGTCTTTCACGTCTCTGGTTAGGAAGATGCCAAGGTATTTCATTTTTTTTGTGACTATTGTGAATGGAACTGTGTTTTTTATTTGGGTTTCTGTTTGTTTATTATTGATATAGAGAAATGCGATTGTCTTTTGTACATTTATTTTGTATCCTGAGACTTTGCCAAAGGCTTTTATCAATGTAAGGAGGCCTTTGACAGATTCTCTTGGGTTTTCAAGGTACACCATCATATCATCTGCATAGAGAGATAACTTGACTTCCTCTTTTCCTATTTGAATACCTCTGATTGCCTCCTCTTCTCTGATTGCTTTAGCCAGGACTTCCAATACTATGTTGAACAGGAGGGGAGAGAGTGGGCATCCTTGTCTAGTTCCAGTTTTCAGGGGAATTGGTTCCAATTTTTGTCCATTTAGGAGTATGCTGGCTGTAGGTTTCTCGTAGATGGCTTTTACTATTTTGTGGTATGTTCCCATATGCCTAGATGTTCAAGGGTTTTTCATCAAGAAAGGGTGCTGGATTTTATCAAAAGCTTTTTCTGCATCTAGTGATATGATCATGTGGTTTTTGTTTTGACATCTGTTGATATATTTAAATACATTTATGGTTTTACGAATGTTGAACCAGACTTACATCCCAGGAATGAAGCCTACTTGGTCATGGTGGATGATTTTTGAGATGTATTGC
>NW_007199887.1:0-730 GCF_000164805.1 Carlito syrichta | reverse complement strand
CAAGAATATGGGCAGAGTCTCTGGTGGAAGATGACAGGAGCTTTTCGTGGGGACAGCAAGATGGTGTCTGTTCAAGTGGCTGGTTCGAGCTGGTGAAGTCCTGTTCTTTTTATGGTCACAAAGCCTTCTGATGAGGTCTGACAGCGGAAGGGCATATGCCTGGTTCTGTTCTCACCCGGTTGCCTGTGGTGTCTATCGGGTGAGGCAAACAACCGGTCCCTGTTGGCATGAGGTCTTTTAGGAAATAAGATAAAGTCTTTTTCTGAGATGGAGTTACTTGTGTAAAGGGTGCCCCGTACACTCTCCGATATAAAGATCTTTTTCTACATTAAGTTTGAGCTGTAAAAATAAAATGCTATGTTCATTAAAAATTATTGAAATTTAAAATGTAGACACTTTTATTTTCTGTCGATCTTCCTATATCTGTCATAATAACTGAAAAGAAAAATATGTGTTTTCTAGGAACTTCCAGTGTCTTCTTGTTTGATTTTGCTCGGCTTGACTTCCACCTCTCCCTGCTCTGACATCCAAGCCTGGGCTCTTTTGTTTCTGCCTTGGAAGGGGAGGCCTTATCTCCCTGAGGAACCAGGGGGACATGGGTCAACACTTTAAAGTGGTTTCTTCTGGGCTATAGTTACTGAGAGCGCAAGACCTGCCGACAACAGCAGGGTAATGGGGTCAGCATTGAAAAGTGCACTTCAGTTGTGGAATTTCTTCCTAGAAAAGCCCC
>NW_007199886.1:0-364 GCF_000164805.1 Carlito syrichta | reverse complement strand
TTCATTCACCTGAAATTTGTTTCCCATCCTCTTACTTTGAGTCTGTGTATGTCCTTTCTAGTGAGATGGGTCTCTTGAAGGCAGTATATTGTTGCCTGGTGATATTTTATCCATTTTGTCATTCTATGTCTTTTCAGTGGTGCATTTAGTCCATTCACATTCAGACTAATTATTGAAATGTGAGAGTTCATCCCTATCATGGAGTTCTTATTGAGTTGTTGTTCTTCCACTTGGTTTTTTCTTTTTTCTCTTTTTTTTGTCTTTCTTTGAGTTTTGAGGTTGGTTCATGTATATTTTATTCTTTTCCCTGTACTCTTGTGAAGAACGTTGTTCTTTTTTCCTTTTCTTCTGTGTTTAGTACTTT
>NW_007199885.1:0-1059 GCF_000164805.1 Carlito syrichta | reverse complement strand
TGTCCTGGATTTGGGCTTTTATTTTGGTGATCTGGATTCTTCTGCTGAAATTAGGGTTTTTGTGGTCTTTCTTTTCCAGCTTCTTTAAGTGGCTTGTTAGGTTGTGAATTTCTGTTCCTTCCATTTTCTTCATGTGTGTTTGTAGGGATATAAATTCCTCTCTTACTACAGCTTTCAGGGCATCCCAAAGATTTTGGTTAAATGTTTCTTCATTTTCATTTGTTTCCAGGTATCTTTTGATCCCTGTTTTGATTTCATCTTTGACCCAGGAGTTGTTTAGCATCATGCTGTTTAGTGTCCATGTCTTTGTGGGTTTTGGGGGGACTTTGTTGGTGTCAATGTTTATTTTTATTCCACTGTGGTCCGAGAAGGTGTTTGGTAGAATTTCGGTCCTTTTAAATTTGCTTATGCTTGATTTATGGCCGAGTATGAAGTCGATCTTAGAATATGTTCCAAGTGGTGATGAGTAGAATGTGTATTCTGTGGTCTTTGGATGGAGTGTTCTGTAGGTATCAATTAAGTCCATTTGGTCCAAAGTCACATTGAGGTTCCGGATCTTCTTGCTGATTTTTTGTCCTGATGATCTGTCTAGGGTTGTGAGTGGGGTATTAAAGTCCCCAACTATGATAGTGTTAGAGTCAATATCTTTCTTTAGTTTTCCAAGAAGTTGCTTTATGAAAGTTGGCGCACCTATGTTGGGTGCATATATGTTTAGGATAGATATTTCTTGTTGATTGATTGAGCATTTTATCATTATGTAGTGGCCTTCTGTATCTTTTTTGATTTTTAATAACTTGAAGGGTATTTTGTCTGAAATTAAGATTGCTACTCCTCCTTTCTTTTGTATTCCGTTCACCTGAAAGTTTGTTTCCCATCCTCTTACTTTGAGTCTGTGTGTGTCCTTTCTAGTGAGGCGAGTCTCTTGAAGGCAATAGATTGTTGCCTGATGATATTTTATCCATTCTGCCATTCTATGTCTTTTCAGTGGTGCATTTAGTCCATTCACATTGAGGCTAATAATTGAAATGCAAGAGTTGATCCCTGTCATAAGGTTCTTAC
>NW_007199884.1:0-716 GCF_000164805.1 Carlito syrichta | reverse complement strand
TCCGAGAAGGTGTTTGGTAGAATTTCGGTCCTTTTAAATTTGCTTATGCTTGATTTATGGCCGAGTATGAAGTCGATCTTAGAATATGTTCCAAGTGGTGATGAGTAGAATGTGTATTCTGTGGTCTTTGGATGGAGTGTTCTGTAGGTATCAATTAAGTCCATTTGGTCCAAAGTCACATTGAGGTTCCGGATCTTCTTGCTGATTTTTTGTCCTGATGATCTGTCTAGGGTTGTGAGTGGGGTATTAAAGTCCCCAACTATGATAGTGTTAGAGTCAATATCTTTCTTTAGTTTTCCAAGAGGTTGCTTTATGAAAGTTGGCGCACCTATGTTGGGTGCATATATGTTTAGGATAGATATTTCTTGTTGATGGATTGAGCATTTTATCATTATGTAGTGGCCTTCTGTATCTTTTTTGATTTTTAATAACTTGAAGGGTATTTTGTCTGAAATTAAGATTGCTACTCCTCCTTTCTTTTGTATTCCGTTCACCTGAAAGTTTGTTTCCCATCCTCTTACTTTGAGTCTGTGTGTGTCCTTTCTAGTGAGGCGAGTCTCTTGAAGGCAATAGATTGTTGCCTGATGATATTTTATCCATTCTGCCATTCTATGTCTTTTCAGTGGTGCATTTAGTCCATTCACATTTAGGCTAATAATTGAAATGCAAGAGTTGAACCCTGTCATAAGGTTCTTACAGAGTTGTTCCTGTTTATT
>NW_007199883.1:0-810 GCF_000164805.1 Carlito syrichta | reverse complement strand
CACAAGTGCCCGATCGCGACACTTGCTTCATTATAATAATAAGTTTGTGAGCGCCTGAGCCTGCGGGTTCGAGACCCGCCTAGGCAGAAGACCTCATCTCTACGATACATCCAAAAATCAGCCAGGTGTGGTAGTGCATGCCTGTAACTCCAACTACTTGGAAGGCTGAGGCGGAAGGGTTGCCAGAGCCCAGCAGTTAGAGGCTGCGGTGGCCGGGAGCGGCCGCTGCACTCCAGTCTGGGTGACAGAGTGAGACTCCAACTCAAAAAGAAAAGTGTTGGTGACCACAGATTCTTCGACTCTCATGTATTATACGTTGACATGAGACCAAACAGATCCTCAGACAAGGTTTTACTGGGAATTTGTTCAAAGGAGAAAACACGGGAGGAAGATTTGAGAGCTGGCTCCCTGAAGGGGGCTGCCCAGCGCCTTTTATTATGGAAGGAGAGGGGTGAAGCATCAAGAAGGTGTGTGTCAGCAGGAACGAGCTTTAAATATGCAGACATAGAATAAATAAATTTCAAGTATAAAAAATGATGAATTAGCCTAACCTACTTTGGGTTTTTTGTGTTTTGTTTTGTAGATACAGAGTCTTGCTATATTGCCCGGGTTAGAGTGCATCGCAGACTTGAACAATCGGGCTCAAGCGGTCCTCTCGCTTCAGCCTTCTGAGTTGCTGGGACTAACGACACACGCCACCATACTCCAGGGTTTTTTGTATTTTTCATAACGATGAAGTTTCCCGACAACTTCCGGGCTCAACGTATCCTCCTGCCACTGCATCCCAAAATGCTGGGATCACAGTCATGA
>NW_007199882.1:0-1440 GCF_000164805.1 Carlito syrichta | reverse complement strand
GGGCAACTTGGGGAGTCCTCATCTCTACAATAAATCAAGAAATCAGCCGGGTGTGGACGCACATGCCTGGAATGCCAGCCCTCGGAAGGCTGAAGCGGAAGGATCAAATGGAGCCCAGCAGGTCGAGGTTGCGGTGGCCGGAGAGGCCACTGCATTCCGGTGCGGATCACAGAGTGAGACTCCAACTCAGCCCAGAGCCCACGGTACAGAGAAATGTGAACTGTTATTTGCTGGAGTGGAACCATGGCCTTAAGAACATTTTACTGAAACCTGCTAGTTATTAATGATGAATGCTTCTTTGCCTTAAATGGTGGACAACCAAAGTCTTCGACAACCAAAATATGAAATTCAAATTTCCAAGTGTAAATTATATTCAGATGAAAAAACATGCAGTAATTTCCATAAAAATTGTTGTACTCTGTGCCAGGTAACAGCAGTTATCTCAATCTACCCTGTACAATTGTGGAGATGGGGGGAATCTAAGCTAAGGGATATCAAAACATCGTAGATATATGCTTCCTCTTCTTCTTTCTGACCTGTCTTCCTCCTCCCATGTTTTTCCAACACTTTTCACTTTTTGTAAAATTATGTACTCAAAAGTGAACAATTTAAACCTGAATTCAAAAGTGAACAAACACAGTTTAGCAGATTCGTGCTCTCCAACAGTACATTGAAGGAGTTTATGAAATGTGCCTTTCGGTGTGGAAGAGAGAGGCTCAAAGGTAGAAGTCACATACCCACTGTCCTATGCAGTGGGACATGACTTGGCTAGGAGGATGTGGATCGAGTGAAGGGTTACCATCTCAGCATCTCTTTCATCAGGATCCCTTGCTGTTAATGGTGATTTCATTCCTTGCCTTTTGTCTTGGTGTTGGCACCGGGAGCGCATCTCCAACCGTCCTTTGTAACATTTAGTAGCCTTAACAAATCCTCCTTGCTCCTGTGGAAAGCTTCCTCACGTTGTTATTCAGAGGAACTGAACCAGTCAGTGGGACTGTGTTGCCTCATAGCACCCAGCTCAATTTTGGTTCAAAAGAGGAAAGATAGTAGTGAATTGAAGAAAAGGGAACACATGACAAGGTATATTCTGACCAAATCAAGTCTGCAGCCATTCAGGGGAGTAGAAGAGAGGACAGGGACAGAAACAAAGAGTAGATTGCCCATTATGCCTTTGCTTCTAAAGTTAAGATGCTGGACTCTAGCATCCAGTGGCTGTGGAAGAAAAACTTGACCAATCACAGGTCCCAGTTATGAGTATGCTGTAGGAGGATAAAGAAGACTGTTTTCTGATGCTTTAGCATCAGCTTAAGAGCTACTTGGCTTTAGCCAAAAGACTTTTCAGTCTTAGATGGAAAACTGAATTCAGACTACTAGAACCTAGCTGGGAGAGAAGGAGGCCAATCCAGGAGTAAAGGCCTCAGGAAGAGGATAGAGCCAGGG
>NW_007199881.1:0-723 GCF_000164805.1 Carlito syrichta | reverse complement strand
TTCCTATGCAGTGGGCCATGACTTGGCTAGGAGGATGTGGATCGAGTGAAGGGTTACCATCTCAGCATCTCTTTCATCAGGATCCCTTGCTGTTAATGGTGATTTCATTCCTTGCCTTTTGTCTTGGTGTTGGCACCGGGAGCGCATCTCCAACCGTCCTTTGTAACATTTAGTAGCCTTAACAAATCCTCCTTGCTCCTGTGGAAAGCTTCCTCACGTTGTTATTCAGAGGAACTGAACCAGTCAGTGGGACTGTGTTGCCTCATAGCACCCAGCTCAATTTTGGTTCAAAAGAGGAAAGATAGTAGTGAATTGAAGAAAAGGGAACACATGACAAGGTATATTCTTACCAAATCAAGTCTGCAGCCATTCAGGGGAGTAGAAGAGAGGACAGGGACAGAAACAAAGAGTAGATTGCCCATTATGCCTTTGCTTCTCAAGTTAAGATGCTGGACTCTAGCATCCAGTGGCTGTGGAAGAAAAACTTGACCAATCACAGGTCCCAGTTATGAGTATGCTGTAGGAGGATAAAGAAGACTGTTTTCTGATGCTTTAGCATCAGCTTAAGAGCTACTTGGCTTTAGCCAAAAGACTTTTCAGTCTTAGATGGAAAACTGAATTCAGACTACTAGAACCTAGCTGGGAGAGAAGGAGGCCAATCCAGGAGTAAAGGCCTCAGGAAGAAGGATAGAGCCAGGGTCATGTATATGGCCAGTTCTCCAG
>NW_007199880.1:0-997 GCF_000164805.1 Carlito syrichta | reverse complement strand
AAGGTTTCCTCGCAGTAGAGCACTGTCTATGATCACAGCACTCTGAATTCTCACTCACAGGTCTGGCTACTTTTCAAGGAGACTCTGTGGCAAGAACAAATGCCAGGGTGCTCTCCGCAAAGTTGAGTGGTGAATGTTGGTGGTGAGAAGTAAAGGAAACTCATAGAACCCTAAGGGAAGCAAGCTAAATCGTTGGCTATGGACAGCTAGGAAGCGTATCCCCGCAATCAAAGCACACTTCATTGTGGACCAAAACCACTCCCGCTAAGGGTAGGCCAGGCATGGAATCTCCCACCTGTCATCCAGCACTTTGGCGGACTGAGGACGGAAGATTGCTGGAGCCCAGGAGTTGAAACATGACTGTGTAACATCAGGCAGCCTCATCTCTATCTCCAAAATGTCATCAATGAGCTGGGCTTGGAGACATAGGCTTTTCGTTGCAGCCGCTTGGGAGGATTGCCTGAGCCCCGGAGGTCTACCCTGTGGTCAGGTGTGATTGTACCACTCTAGTACCGTCTGGGCATCAGAGTGAGGCCCTGACTCATAGAGAAACGCAACCCACAGATGCGGAAAACATATTTGCGAATGTACATCTGACAAGGGATGATCAGCTCGGAACTACAAGGAACTGCCACTTGCCGACAAGAAAAAAGCAAACAGCCTCATTTCACAGTGAGCAAAAGATATGAACAGACCCATCTCAACAGCAGACATACAAGCAGCCACCAAAGACATTGGAAAAAGCTCAGCCTCATTTGTCATCCGAAAATGCAAGTGAAAACGACCTTGAGGAGTCACCAATTTTCAGTCAGGATGGCTATCATCAATCATTCCCAAAACAACAGATGCTGGCGTGGAAATGACACAAAGGGAACACTTCTACACTGCTCGTGGGAGGGTAAACTCGGACCAGCTCTGTGGATAAGCATTTGGTGATTCCTAAACGATCTAAAAATCGACCCTGCCATCCTCCTACTGGGAACATACCAGGAAGAAC
>NW_007199879.1:0-879 GCF_000164805.1 Carlito syrichta | reverse complement strand
AAAGCTTTTTCTGCATCTAGTGATTATGATCATGTGGTTTTTGTTTGACATCTGTGATGTATTTAATTACATTTATGGTTTACGAATATTGAACCAGCCTTGCATGCCAGGAATGAAGCTACTTGGTCATGATGGATGATTTTTGAGATGTATTGCTGAATCCGGTTTGCTAGGATCTTGTTGAGAATTTTAGCATCTATGTTCATCAAAGATATTGGCCTGTAGTTCTCTTTCTTTGTTGGATCTTTACCTGGCTTGGGTATCAATGTGATGTTGGCTTCGTAAAATGATTTGGGGAGAGTTCCATCTTTTTCAATCGCCTGGAATACCTTCAGTAGGATTGGTATCAGCTCCTCCTTAAATGTCTTGTAGAATTCTGCTGGAAAGCCATCTGGACCAGGGCTTTTTTTTGTAGGAAGTTTTCTTATTACGTGGTCGATTTCCTTGATTGTTATTGGTTTATTTAGGGTCTCAATTTCTTCTTGTTCCAACCTAGGTAGGTTGTGTGATGTCAGAAAGTCTTCCATTTCCTTCTGGTTTTCAAGTTTGTTTCCATACAAGTGTACGTAGTAGTCTCTAATGATCTTTTGTATTTCTTCAGGGTCAGATGTGACTTCATCTTTTGTGTTTCTGATTATGCTTATTTGGTTTTTTTCTCGTTTTTTCTTGGTCAGTCTAGCTAGGGGACCATCAATCTTGTTTACCCTTTCGAAGAACCAGCTTTTTGTTTCATTGATTTTTTGTATTATCTTTTTGTCTTCTATGTCCTGGATTTGGGCTTTTATTTTGGTGATCTGGATTCTTCTGCTGAAATTAGGGTTTTTGTGGTCTTGCTTTTCCAGCTTCTTTAGGTGGCTTGTTAGGTTGTCAATTTCTGTC
>NW_007199878.1:0-809 GCF_000164805.1 Carlito syrichta | reverse complement strand
AAATGACTTTGTAAGAATTCATTGAGAAACTTTGACAGAAACAACTTGCCGTTTTCTCCCTTGATTACACAATGTGGTGGCTTCTACTACCATGCTACTGTAAGAAATTCTGCCATGAAGAACTCTGTACATGATTATTTTTTTGCATTTTAAAATATTCCTTAGAATTTTTTTCTAAAACTGGGATTGCTGGATGAGATGGAAAATGCATTTTATGGTTCTTTATTTATTTGTTAAGTTTCCAAAAGGGTCTGATTCATTTAAAGCACCACAGCAGTATTCTGAGGAGAGGAGATGAAGGTTCCAGTTTGAATACACCCTCATTAATAAGGAATTGCATTTTGATTCTGGATTTTATCTTAGTAGATAAAAATTGCACATTTTTACAAATTCCATCATAATTTCATTTCAGTCTGTCTTGCTAATTCGCACTTTCTGTCATTTGCTTTTCAACATGGGTTCTTTCTTTCTTCTCAATAATTTCTTTTTTACTCCATTATTTATGCTTTTGCTGCTCTCCTGACTATAATGTTTTGTTTATGACTCTGTTATACTATGTATTATACTATGTCTTACAGAACAGTTATTTGGAAAACCGTGTCCTTTAATAGGTCATCAGGGTTTTTTGGAAGGGATGTCGATTTTTATCTGTGATTTTCCTGTGCAGTGTCTTATATGCTGTGGGGCTTAATGAATAAAACGCTTTATCATGCTACCTCATCTAATTTGCACAACAATAAGTTGACAGTAGATGTTATTATCTACGTTTGGATAAAAATAAAATGAAACGAAGTCTCAGATCATACAAG
>NW_007199877.1:0-763 GCF_000164805.1 Carlito syrichta | reverse complement strand
TAATTTAATTTATTTTTACTTGGAAATGGTGGATGCAATTTGGGGCGGGGTCTGCCAATAATCCTGGAGCTTGAGGGTTGCGGGTTCTTTTTACTTTTTATTTTATTTTATTTTATTTTGAAATGGTGGATGCAAAATGGGGCGAGGTCTGCAAATATTCCCGGAGCTTGCGGGTTGGGGGTTCTTTTTACTTTATTTTATTTTATTATTTTGATTTATTTTTTATTGCAAACAGGCACCGTGCAGGAACCCTTGTGGGTTGGGGGCTCTTTCTTAACAAAATTTAATTTAATTTAATTTTAGTTGGAAATGGCGCGGTGCAATTTGGGGCGAGGTCTGCAAATATTCCCGGAGCTTGCAGGTTGCGGGTTCTTTTTACTTTATTTTATTTTATTATTTTGATTTATTTTTTATTGCAAACAGGCATCGTGCAGGAAACCTTGCGGGTTGGGGGCTCTTTCTTAACAAAATTTAATTTAATTCAATTTTACTTGGAAATGGTGGGTGCAATGTGGGGCGGGGTCTGCAAATATTCCCGGAGCTTGCGGGTTGCGGGTTCTTTGCACTTTATTTTTATTTTATTTTATTTTATTTTTTGTTGCAACCATGCAAAGTGCAGGAACCCTTGTGGGTTGGGGGCTCTTTTTTAAAATTTATAATTTATTTTATTTTACTTGGCAATGGTGGGTGCAATTTGGGGCGAGGTCTGCAAATATTCCCGGAGCTTGCAGGTTGCGGGTTCTTTGCACTTTATTTTTATTTT